>NC_048911.1:4749930-4789474 GCF_011077185.1 Oxyura jamaicensis
TTCCCCTTTTCCCTCTTCCCTTCCCTTCCCCTCCTTCCTTTTTTTTTATTTTCTTTTTTCTTTTCCCCTTGTTTCCTTTTTTATTATTATTATTCTTTCCCTTTTTTCTCTTTTTCCCTTTGTTTTTCCTTTTTTTCCTTTTTGGCAGGGTTTGGGCTGTGCCAGAGGTGTCGCCGGGGGGGGGGTCTCGGTGCACTGAACCTCCAGCAATGCGCAGGGGGCTGGGAACCCCCCCGGGCACCTCTCCTCCGCTAAAGGACACCGAGGGGCCTTGGCATTTGTGCCCAGCTGCTGCGGGGACACCGCGGGGACATTGCAGGGACATCACAGGGACACGGCAGGGCCACCGCGGGATCCCGCCGCCCCGTCCTGCAGCTGCGCAGGGCACGGGGGCGGTTTGCAGAGCGGGGGCCAGGCGGCTGCCGCTGCCCTTCCCACACCCCAGGCCTGCAGCTCTCCCGACCCCACAGAAGCCCCGGGGGGGGGCTCCCACCGCCCTCGGGCCGTTCCTTCCCCAGGCTCCGTGGGGCGAGCCCAGGCCCACCGGGGGGTTTCCCACCCACGGCCAAAGCAGACCAAGCACGGGAACACGTCCCCCTCCCCAACCCCCCGCCACGTTACGGGGCCAGGACCGGCGGCGAGGCTTCGGTGGGAGCCAGGAGGCCACAGAGGGAGGCAGAGGCCGGGCACGAGGCAGGCAGAAATCCCGTTTATCTCCCGCTTGATCACGGCTCCTACTCAGCCCGGGGTCACCCCCGGTGTCCCCTCCGGTCCCCGTCGGTGGCAGGGCTCAGAGGCGTGCGGCCGGCTGGTCGTAGACGTGGTGGGTGTTGTAGCGCCGCACGGACGCCGCCTCCGGCTTGAAGATGCCGCCACGGCCGCAGGGGTCGGAGCTGGGGGGCACAGGCACGGGGTTAGGGACAGGGGGTGCCGGTGTCGCTCCCCCACCCCTCGCGTGCCCCCCCCGGACTCACCCGCAGAAGGCCAGCGCGGCCACCAGGCCGGCCAGCAGGACGGCGAGGAGGATGGAGAGGATGGAGGTGATGGCGATCATGTCGGCGCTGCGCTTGCCGCCCGCCCCGGGGCCGCTCGGGGGCTGCCGGGCTGGGGGAGAGAGCGGGGTGTGGGGGGCGGCACCTCGCTGCGTGCCCACGGCCGTGCCCTGCCTCGGTTTCCCTCCCCGGTACCTGTCCTCAGTGTGATGGGCTTCGACCACTTCGTCTCGGCCACGGGCTCGACGCCGTTCAGGGCGAGGAACTTCACCCTGGCGGAGGAGGGCAGGTGGCAGGATGCGGCCGGCACGCACCAGGGCCGTGTCCCCCCCTCCACATCCTCCCCAGTACCAGGCTCACTTGTAGGGCCCGGGGCCGGGCAGGGGGCCGTTACAGGTGGGTCGGGCTGGGTTTCTGGCACAGCTGGTCTCGCTGCCCACGCGCAGCACCGTGATGTCCTTGCTGGCTGTGGGGCAGGGGTAGTGGAGGAGGGCGGCGTTGAGCGTCAGGTAGGCGGAGGTGTTGGAGGGGAAGTTCTGGAAAGCCCACTCGGGCAGCCCCGGCTGCACGCTGTTGGTGAAGCTCACGGAGGCTGCGGGGACGAGGGACGGCGGTGAGGGGGTGACGCTGGGACCCCCCCCCCCCCATGTCCCCACCGCCACGCATACCTGCGGCGTCGGCCACCACCAGCCAGATGCTGCTGGTTGGTGGTATCGTGCTGGTGTTGAAGACGCAGCGGGGCTGCTCCAGCACGAAGGTGCTGCCGGTGATCTGGCCGGCCAGGTCCCTCGGGGCGAGGGTCGGCTCGTACTCGAGCTCCTCTGCGATGAGAACGCGATGAGGCCGGAGCCCCTGGCCCCAGCTGGACCAGGGGTTGGTGGCTCAGGGCGGCGCCGGGGGGGTTGGCACAAAGGGAGCTGCCCGGGGGGATCCCGGCTGCGTGGCCCCCTCGCCTCCCGGCTCCGCCCCACCACTCATTTTGGGATCAAACGCAGCAAGTTTCATGAAAAGACGCAACAAGGACCCTCGGTGCCACCACCCATGGAGAGACAGCCCGGGGAGACCTCAGAGGCCCCCGTGCCGTGCTGCAGGACCTGCACCTCCCCGCAGCACCCGCACTCCAGGCTGGGTCCCTGTGTCCATGCAGAGAGGACACCCACGAGCAGGGACATCAACCCTCCCCCCCCCCCCCGGCCCATTTTGGGGGTTGGATGTGCGGTGAAGCCCCCGCCGGGCGCAGACTCACGCAGGCCGTGGGCCGTCGCCAGCAGCAGGAGGAGCAGCGGGAGCATGGTGCCAGCGCCTGGGTGCCGAGCGCCGAGTGCGGGCGGCGGGTGGGGGACGCGCGGGTTGTCCCCGCGGGACCCGCCTGCGGCCTCCAACCACCCACATTCCTGCGCCGGCCGCGGCCCCGCGGCAAACAGGTCGGGCCCGTTTCCCCGGGGAGCATTTGCTACGCCTGGGCGCCCGCCGGGAGGCGTGCAGAGCACGGCCACACTCGTGGCAGGGGTGTGCCGCAGCCTGCACCCCGCCGTGGGACCCGCCTCGAGCCCCAGCTGCAGCGTCCCCACCAGGGACCCCGCGTTTGGGGTCCCGTACCCCCGTCTTCCTTCGTGTTGTGGCTCCCTGGTGAACAAGGCACTGAGCTGGTGCGCGAGCAGCGTGCGCCCTGGGGAAGGCCGGGCGGCGTCCCGGCGAGGAAGGACGAGGGGAGGCCGTACTACGAGTTTACTCGGCAGCGCACGGACCGCGAGGCCGCGGGGCAGAGCAGCTCTTTGCCGACCTGCAGCACCCACAGCAGGGGGGCTGGGGCAGGGCGGGAGAGATGTGGTGGGTCCTGTAGGACCGCTGGGAGAAGGCAGTCCTGAAATCCCGGCGGCGCAGGAGTCTCCACGCCTCGGCGCTGCAGGGAGACGAGCGGAGGCATCAAGCAGGGTCCCCGCAGCTCTGCTGGCCCCCTCCCGAGGCTGACCACCCCTAAGGGACCAAACCCTGCAGAAACCACCCCATTCTCCTTTCCACAATAGGCTTAAAACCCCAAATTTAATTTTAAAAAGGTCTTTAAATCTTAAAGTCCTCCCTGCTCCCTCTCTTTGCCTTTGGGGCCGAGGAGGGGATGCTCTCCCAGGACCCCGTGGACATCCCCCCCCCCCCGAGCACGGCCCCGCTCAGCCCTCGTACCCCATGGCACCGAGCGCTGCCACGGCCAGCCCGGCTCCGAGGCTGGCCAGGATGGAGGCGATGACGACCACGTCGCTGCTGCGGCGCGCGGGAGTGGGGTCAACGGTGCTCGGGCTGCGGGCTGGAAGGACACGGGGCGAGGGACGCAAGGGGAGGATGGGGGGCACCCAGGAACGGGGTGAGCAGGGGAGCTTGGGGACCTCTTCTCCCCTCTGGGGTTTGGGGTGGTGGCACAGAGGCGATGCCGCACCCCAGGGGATGCGGGGGGAAGGCGATGCTGCGCCAGCCCCGCTCCCACCGGTACCTCTCCGCAGGAGGATGGGCTCGGACCACCTCGTCTCCGCTTTGGGGCCGTGGCAGTCCATCACCAGGAACTTCACCCTGCAGGACGGGCACCACCGACACCGGGACAACACAAGCCCTGGGATACCCAGCGGTCCTTGGGGATGGAGATTTCCCTCGGGGTCCCATCCCACCGGCCTCACCTGTACGGCCCCGGGGAGGGCAGGGGCCCGTTGCAGGCTGCCTGGCCGTGCTGGCCCCCGCACGCCGCGTCCCCACCGACCCGCAGGACGGCCGGGCCAGGTGCCGAGCAGGCGTAGGCGGCCGCCGCTGTCTCCAACGTCATGTAGGCGTGGGCAGTGGGCAGCCCCTCGTAGAGGGGCACGTCGGCACGGGATGGGGGGTTTCTGAAGGTGGCCGAGGCTGCGTGGCACAGACAGAGGGGTGAGCGGCCACGGCAGGGGTCCCCCACGTCCCCTGCTGCATCGGGTGCTCACCGTTGGCGAAAGCCACCACCAGCCAGACGGCGTCGGAGGTGTTGGTGAGCCGGTCGAAGACGCAGCAGGGTCTCTCCAGCGCGAAGGTGGTGGCTGTCACCTTCCCCAGCAGGGCCCCGGGGGGCACACGGGGCATGTAGGGCAGCAGGGCTGGGGGCACAGCCATGAGCAGCTGCTTGTGACGCGGGGACCCCAGCTCGTGGCTGTGCCGGGGTCACCGAGTGCTGGTGCCGGCACAGCGGTGCCCATGGGGTCACCCCAGCGGGATGGCAGCAGCACAGAGATGCCCCCAAGCCCCCTCACAGCCCCATAGCCCCCCCCCCAGCACAAAAACCCATGGGGAAACCACCCCGCAGCCCCCAAGTCCCCCCCAAGGATTCACCCAGGCCAGCGGCTGCGCCCATCCCAGCCAGCGCCAGCAGCGCCCGCGGCAGCTCCATGGCCGTGTCTGCGCTGCGCCGGCCGCGCTGCCTCGCTCTGTCCCACTGCCGAGGGGATGAGCGGCCCCGGCTGTCCCCCCCCCCCGAGCCCGGCCCTCCCAGCCCCGCATTCCTGCGATGGCTCCACCAGCACGGCCAGACCCCGGGGGCAGAGATGGACAGGGCCCCTCCCGGGTCACCACGGGTCCAAAAAACACCCAGGAGCCATCAAAGCCCAGAAGCGAGGCGCCGAGGATGCAGGCACCAGCCTGAGCTACGAAATGGGAAACTGAGGCACAGAGGTGGCACTGGAGGAGCTTTGAAGGACAAGTTGATGGGACGGGGAGGCTTTGGTGGGGCTGCTGGGGAACAAGGGTGAGTGGTCCTGCTCCCCTGCCCACCCCAGCAGTGCCTGGACCCCACGGGTGCCCTGCGCCCACCTTGGCACCCTGAGCCACGCTGGCCTGGCGTGGGGCTGGGCCTTGCCCCACGGGTAGGGAAGCACCTGGAGCCATCACACCCAAAACTTACCCAAAACCCAAAGCATTCCAGTCCCACCCAGCACGGAGGGCGGGGAGGCAGCCGAGCTGCCATGTCCCCATCCTCACCCTTCACTCGTGTCAGGGCTGGGCCATCAGCCCCCCCCTTCTCCCCTGGGAACGGGCCCCCCCCAGGCTCCCCAGACCTTGGGAGGGGGTCGGGGAGCTGTGCCAAGGCTTCGTGCCCCCACCGGCTGCTCTCCAGGCAGCGGGGCCGAGCGCGCTTTGTGCGCTGTTTGCCAAGGGCTGTGGCTGCGTGGGAAAGGATTTCCCCCTCCCTCCCGAAGGGGCTGTGGCTTCTCCTTCAGATTAAGTGGAAATGGGGCATCCGGAGATTAGGGGGGGGGTGGGGAAGGGGGGGAACCTGGCACAGCTGCGGGCACACTCCCGGCTCCACAGCCCCCAGCACACGTTCCCCGTGCCAGAGCTGGGGAAACTGAGGCACGGCAAAGGCAAGAGCCCCCTCCCCAGGGTGAAACCCCAACCCCTGGGGGTGCTGCCAAGCTCGCACCCTCAGCGCCCATGGGGGTGACGTGGCACGGGGACACTGAGTCACAGTTTCAGCTGCCGGTCCCTGCCCTGCGGCCACGGGGTCAGCATAGTTGTGGGGTCAACGCTGAGCTAAGAATAACCAGCGTGGTGCAAAGGAGCCAGCAGCACGGGGAGGGGAGGAACCCACAGCGTGGGGCTGCAGGGGCCCCTCATGCACCTGGGCCCCAGCCCAGGGGCAGGGAGGCTGCAGCTGATTCAGGCCCAGGAGCATCTGCTGCAGGGAGGGCTCCAGCGCTCCTCCAGCCACTCTCAGCAGGAAATTCTTGCTTTGCACAGGGCCAGAGCAATTTTCCTTTCAATGATCTGTTTTGTTTGCTGGGACAAGACGATCCGGGGATAGAAAGCTGAGGTCTGAGCTAGAAACATCTTATTTCACAAGCAGGGTGGGAGAAGAACAAGCACAACCCATTTCCGTGGAGCTCGGAACAGACACGTACCTGCTGCTTCCAAGGAGCTCCTGCTTTCACAGCATCCCCAGCTCAGCCGCATTTGAGAGCTTTCTCCCCACAGCCTTTAGCAGGGGCTGGTGATGAGGGGGGTTAATCAAGACGATGCACGCACCACCAGACACCAGGGAGAGCTGTTGGTGGCTCCAAGAACCCTTCCATTTTCATATTGGTGCGATGGAAAGAGGCTCCAGCAGGAGGAACAGCGCCGTGGGCAGCAGCCAAAGGGCCGCGGTGCTCACAGCCCTGTGCCCAGGGGAGCAGAGTGGCACAGGGACCTGTCACCACCCATCACTCCCTGCAGCATCCACCTCTAACAGAGGCTCCCCTGGGCACAAAAACCCCAGCAGCTGGCTGCAGAGCTAAGGAGCAGCCCCCAAACTGCTGCCGCTTCCTCTGGAGGACATGGGGAGCCAGCAAGCTGCAAGCCAGGCCTCCTGGGATCAGCAGCTGACGTCCTGCCCCTGCAGAGAGCCGCGTTCCTCCAGCAGAGCTGAGCTTTCCCTCCTTTCTCCCGGCTGGATCGAGCATCCCCAGCTGCAGCGAGCAGGCCGGTCCCTCGGGAGGGACACAGGCAGGGGAGGCAGCCCAAGCCGTGAGGCAGGGTGAAGGCAGAGCAGCGACTCTCCCTGGGAGTGAGGTGTTTATTACAACCAAGCAGGGATACAGGCATCAGCTACGGGGGCAGGAGGGAGGTGGCTTTGCTCCAAGAGGTGCAGGGTACAGGAGGCTCTCCTTTCCTTGCCAAGTGGTCTCTTGGAGTGAGGTGCTCCCCTGTCCCCCCAGGGGGGTCCTACCTTCCCAAGGGGGGCTGTCACCTCACCACCGCTCCCACAGCCGGTCCTGGCTTCGGCCACCAACCCTACCTGGAGATGCAAGCGCGTTTTCTACAAAAATAGCCTTCCCTCCAGAAAAAGAGGCTGTACAGAGCACGCAGGAGCCCTGCGTTACAGTGTTATTGCTTAGTGTGACAGGCAGTCAGACGTAGGAACTTAAGGCAACAGGAATAAGTGCACTGGGTGGGCTCCCAGGCTGGGGGCCCCGAGATGTGCACGGCACAACCGCCCCCCAGCCCCAGCTCATTTCCTCAGGCAGTCCTCGGTGACGCCCTGGGCGGCCAGCTCTGCCAGCACATTGTCCAGGTAGTTGGGGTCAGGGTAGCCGTGGCCGCTCAGGTTTGTGTCCATCTCCGTCTTGTGGTGGATCTCATTCCACACCACTGTATTGCTCTCGCCGGTGGTGCTGGAGGTACCCACTGTGAAAATCAGGCGTCGCTTCCAGGCCACCTTCAGGAGCTCCAGGACCTGGATAGGGAAGGGAAAAAAAAAAAGGAAAAAAAAAAACACAAATCAAGACTGTCCTTCAGCAGCTAAAGCCACAAAAGCTGCTTGCCAGAAGCTTAACAGCCTAAATCCCTGTCCCTGATGGGAACAACGATTCCCTGCACTTTGAAAAGCACTGGCACGAGCTGAGGCGAACAGGGAGGGGAGGAGCGGGCAGGCAGAGCTTCCGAGCTTGGCAGCTGCAAGTGCAAACCCTCGTAACAGCACAGCCCAAGGCAGGCCAGGAGGGCTTTCCCAAATCACAGGGGCTTTTGTTTCATAAAGGGTTGAAACAGGGCCAGTCTTCGCTTCTGCACAACTTTGACTGCAAAGATCTTCATAGAAAGAGGGGCTCCAAATGCACGGGCAGACACCAGGAACTGGGGTTAGCATCACGTGGACAGCTCCTAAAGCAAAGCGTGCAAATCCACCAACACAGGGCCCAAAAGACAGCCTGGAAACAAGCAGGCTGTGAAGCACGTTGTCACGGCACAATACCTTACCTTCCTGCCTTTCTCGTTGTCTGGCAGGTAACAGTAGCGAGGAAAGCCTCTTGCTGTGTAAGGCATCCCGGGGTTGGGGTGCTCGGGGCCCTGCAATAGATAAGACGTTTGGCACACTTTCATCTTCAGAAGCGATCCCTCGGCAGCAGGATTTCGGATAAGCAGGAGGATCTGCCGTAGGTTCAGCTCAGTCCAGCTCTTCCATGCAAAAGGAAGAAGGTGCTGATTGTAACGGCCTCGGTCCTTCGGGATGTGCCAATGCCTGGTGGGCACAACCCCAGACCACGCGCTCTGATGATGCTCTCGGAAGAACACTTGCACCTTCGGCAGGCCGCTCGGTGCTGGGCTGCCCGCAGGCGCTGCGGTGGCAGGAGCCGCTCCCACGAGCACGCCGCGCTCACCTGAATGCCTCTGCTGATGTGGTACACGATCTGGATTGTCCCACAGTCCTTGTGGCCAGGGAGGGACTGGGGGAAAGTGGAGACCTCCATCTTCCCCTTGGGCTGAGTACCGGTTTTCTCTCCGTAGATGGTCTTACAGGAGGGGCACTGCAGGCTGCCGTCCTGCAGGGAGAGAAGCAGGCATCAGAGCTCCACAGCTGCATGGCCGGGACGCGGGGCACACAGACCTGGCGGTGCCGGGCCGGCTCCGTACCTTGTTCCCGTTGGAGTACATGGCCAGCACGCAGAGCATGTGGAAGGAGTGCTGGCAGCTGGTCAGGCGTCCGACCATCTCCGGCTTGATTGTGCTGCACTCGCACGCGTCGCCGTAGCCCGAGGGGGAGGCCAGCTTCTCCATGCAGATGATGCAGTCCTGCAGCCCAAGACAGCAAGGAGAGAGCCACCATGTAGCGCGAGCACGGGCTGTCACAGCGACTGACCCACCAAGGAAGCGCACAGGGGGGTGGCAGGAAGATGTGCCTTCACCTTCAACCCTTCTCTTTAAGGTTTAAGGGCACAGACAGCTCTCATCTGGGTAGCACCACCCCGCTCCGCTGCCTCCCTGACAGCGCAGGACGAGAGCCTGCCAGGGACAGTGGAAACTAGGCATGGTTTTGTCCTGCTCCTCTACAGCGCAGCTCCAGCGCAGGGTTCTGGCTGCAGTTTGGATCTTTATGAGCACGGAGAGGAGACCAAAGCCCTTCCTCCACCCCACATCCTGCAGCCAGCTCCAGGAGGAGCAGGGAAGCGCTGTCAGGGTTACCTGCTCAACCCACGCGGTGCTCCCTTTGTCACGGTCCCCCGGTGGGGACCAGCCACCCGTTACCACACGTGGGCTTCAGGCAACTCCAAGGCCTCTCCACCAAGTGCCCGTGGTGCCACTGCAGGCAGCAGCGCCCAGCACAGGGGGTGCCCAGGGCGATCCTCAGGCACCACCTTGGTTTTCACAGCGCCCCAGGGAAGAGGCCTCTGGGCAAGGCAGACCTTTTGTTACTGTCTTCTCCTCTTCCTCCCCTCTCACCTCATCAGGAGTGCCCTTCAGCTCCTCCAGGTACTTCCTCACCACCGCTTCTGGCTCAGTCAGCGTCGCTGCAGAGGGGAAGAGAGAAGACAGCAGAAGTCAGACACCACAAGGCACGGGCAGGGCGAGCTAAAAGAAGGGGGAAAAGCAAGTAACTGGCCAGGACGCCAAGGAGAAAGGTACAGGTTAGAGGAGGGGGGGAAAAGGCTGCTGTAACCGATCCACACAAGCCCCACAGAGGCCTCCTCCCTGCCGGCAGTGCCAGGGCTGTGAGCTGCAGATGGGAGAACCCCGCAGGCTGAGCCCCTGCTCGCTCCCGGGATCCCTGCGGAGGGCAGGGAACGCTCCGCAGCCGGGGACGTCTGTGCCCTGAGCTGGGGGCCAGCTGTAGCTGCTGTGCTCGGGGTGTCCCCGGCTACCCCAGCGGATGCCAGCCAGGTCCCAGCAGGACTTCGTGCAGCTAGGATCAAACTCAGACGTGTCTCAGTGGGAAAGAGCGTGATGCTGTGCGTTACTGATGTGAAGAGATTCCCACCTCACCCAGCTGACACGGGACCTTCCTACACCATGAGTGAGACGCAGCCAAACCCTGCAGCTGGCTCACCAGGAAAAACCTGGCACATAAGGAAGAACCTAGCCGTACTCTAAGCATGGGGCCTTATTTTGGGGTACAGCAGAACGAGCCTTGCCTCCCTCACGCACGACAGGGGCTTTTCTCCTGAGCTTTCACATACTCAAATCCAGCAAGACACAGCACAAGTCACACAAAACACATCAGCTTTGTCACAGGTGCCCTACTTGCAGTAAAGGACGAGCACGTTTTCGCATTTCCCCAAACACAGCCCCGATCCTACCCACCCGAGCACAGCCCATCTCCCAGGGCAGCGCTCTGCTCCTCGGAGCGGGCCCGGCAGACGCCCCCTTCCCTCGTTGCAGGATTAAGGGACCACCACGAGACCCTGGGCTGGGTAGGGCCGAGAGCTCGGCCGTCACCTCAGCTCCCCGCCAGGCTTAGCCGCGGCCTGAGCACCTCGCCCGCCTGCGTGGCGCCCAGCTGGAGCTCCTCACCCGGCCCCAGGCCCATCGCGGCGGCAGCCAGGCTCTCCCACCAGCCTGCGAAGGGAAGCACTGCACGAGCGAGGCCACGGCTCCACGTGGCAGGAGGCAAGGAGACCTGGCACTCGCCATGGGGGCCGCTCGCCCTGCCTGCTCCGCTCCAGACCTGCTGCTGGGGGAGAGCGGGGAGAAGCCGCGCGGTGGAGGAGGCGTTGGTGAAGGTCCTTCTCTGTCTCAGGCAGCTCAGGGAGCAAGGTGGATGCTGACAGAGGCTGGGAAGCGCCGAGCAGCAGTGCTTAGATCCCCGGGGTCATGAGGGAGCTGTACTCCAGCACTTCCCCACTGATCTCTGCTCTTGAATGCAGCTTCCACTGCCTGTGCTCTAGCACGGAGACGTGCTCCCAGCTGCCATGATCACAGGCAGGCAGCATCAGTGCCTCTGGCACAGGATTACCACATGCAACAGCCGGGCATCAGTCCTGTGCACGTACCTGCACACCCACAGCTCACCCCAGCAGCTTATTTTTTCCCCCCAATGAAGGCAGAGGGATCGCAAAGACGGGGGGGTCGCAAACATCGCCTCTGCAGGTGGAGGAGCCGTGCATTGAGACAGCCCTGCTGGAGCCAGCTCCATCCTCCTGAGCTGTTCTGCCACCCAAAGAAACACAGCAATCTCTGCCTCCAGCAGGAAAGGGTGGGTGCTATTTTCCAGATAACCGCTTCTCAGGGTGCCAGCGTGGTGAAGGAAAGGACTGCCCACGCGCCGCTGCTGCCATTAAGCGGACAGAGCCCCGGGCGGGCCAGACCCTGCAGCAGGCAGGAGCGTTGTGCTCCCCGACAGCCAGCTCCGGGCTCTGCTCCTGAGAGATGGGTGAGATGCGCGCAGGGAACGCGCCTCCTCACTGCAGGCCAGCTAGCTGCAGGGCAGCAGAGGAGCGAGGCGGAAAGCTAACGTGGGTGGAAAGTCGTTTAGCTAAGGAAGCCTGACAAACTCCCTTCAGTGAGCACGCAGTCATTAAGACGTGCTGTTTTCAGAAGGGAATTCCTGGCCGTCCTGAAACACCCGGTTTCCGGCAGCGCGAGCAGGACAGAGGCATGACTGAGCACACAGAACAAGAAAACAAGACCACGATGCGAGAGGATGCTCCCTGAGAGCTGGCGCCAGGCAGGAGATGCGTGACATCCCAGGGGCTGCGAGATCACTGTCCTGGAGACCCTCAGCCAGGAGGGTGGTAACAGGATACAGCCACCATTAAGCCGATCACGCGAACGTGGAAACAAGGGTTTTCCACCTCAGGGATGTGCCAAGTTCCCCTGAAAAAGGATTTCCAAGAACTGAGCAGGAGACAAACAGGAGCCTGGGCAAGCCCCTGTTTTCCAGCGCTCGGGCCAGGAGAGCAGCAGTGCCAGGAACTGCTCCAAGGCCTCCTCCCTCGCACCTCCTGGAGATCCCCGTTTGCTCGCCTCGCCACTTCTGAAGGTGAGGAACAGGTCCACAAATCCTCTCTGCCGGGACCTCGCTCAGGCGCAGTGGATGAAGAGGTGGCAGCAGGAACAAGCCACACGGGGATGTGAACGGTCTGAGCTCAGCTCGCTGCCTGCCGCCTCCCAGCTGAGCGCTCCACGATGTCCCTGCCCCAGGTAGCAAGCATCAGGTGGGGCTTCACATGGGTGGCCGTGGGAGCCAGGTTCTGGCTTGCGAGTGGAAGAGAAAGGTCTCTCACCATCACAGGGCGGACAGAGGCTTCAGCTCTGCCAGTTGTGAAGTCGGGCAGAACGAGCGTGAACAGGGCTTGCTGCTACCCACCACAACTCCGACCTCCCCAAGCGCCGCTCACGACCTCCGTGTCCTCATTCCCGAGGGCCCCGTGCTGCCCACCAGACCCTCCTCCAGCCGGCCGGTCCCTCGGGTGGCTCTTTCTGAGGCGACCTCTCTTCTCCTCTCCTCTGGCCGTGGGCAGTTCCCAGCACCTGGCAGGACGCCCCAGCTCGCCTGCTGCCACCTGCGCAACAGATTTGATCAGCTTTGGGGCCATTCACCTTGGTCAGGAGGGCAGAGGACGCTCCCTCCCCACAGCCCCTGCCGTGCACTATTCTCCCTGATGAATTCTCTTCCTCCAGAGCAGCTCAGAGAAACAAATAGGCCACGTTCACCCCAAACCAAATCAACAAAAGGTGACAAAAGTCATGGCGCAGAGCTGGGCAGAGCTCGTGGGGTGCAGCAGGGGTCTGGGGCAAAGCAAGTGGCATCAACCCTTCACCAAGAGGGATGAGCACAGAACTGGGGCAACCCTACAGTCCTCGGCCACCAGACCTGGTGGCTTTGTGGTGTCACATCCCCGGTGAGGGCACAGAAAGCACCCCGCTCCCGTCCCTTGGTTGGGATAAGGCTCTGGTGCGCTTCGAGGCACCGCGGATCTTAGCGAGGCAGACCTGGGGACACCAGGCACCCCAGAAAAACCCACCCCCAGCTGCTCGAGTGCCCGGCCCTACAGAAGCAGCTCGATGCTGATAACTGCAGCGAGCTCAGCCCACGCAGCTGTGCCCGGCCAGCCACCTCCCAGCTGCACAGGGAGCCAGGAGGCGGCCGGCAGCCACGGCACGAGCAGCACGCTTCCGTGCCGGGCCCTTTGTGCTGCCTCCAGCCCTTTGTTCTCGCCATCCCCCGGGACCAAAGCCCCCCAGTCTGCAGGGTTCAACAGGGGATGGGAGAGGCGATGCAGAATTGACCGACGCCGTTTAACACTGCATGCTGGATCAGTTGGGGATGTGGGGGAATGCCTGCCCTTCCTTTTTACAGAGAAGGATAACGATTTTCCTTGATGCTTCCCCTTCCTCCCAGTAGATAATAAGCTGCCTGCTGAACCGAGGGCTTTCCACGGGCAGCATTTAACAGATGCGTTTTGAATCCTTGCTCAGCCACCAAACGCCTGCGGCAGGAACGTCTCCAGCTGTGCCCCAGGAGCCATATGGGTGCAGCACAGGGTTCCATCCCCTCGGCAGGGCAGGCAGGTTGTTCCTAGCTAACGCCAGGGACGGGCACCCGACCCCGAGCACATCCGCCCTCCGTCCCCTGGACCAGCAAGGACTCCACCTACCAGCCTCAACCTCAAAGGCAAGGAGAGATTTGGTGTTAAAAAAGAAAGATTTCTCCCCTTTTAGCAGTTCAGGAGAGCCAAATGAGCTGGCTGCTCTGGCCGCGACACAGAGCGGCTGTGTTATCGCAGCCTGCCTCCCTCCAGGAGGCCCGGCACTGGACGTGCCATCGGTGGCAGCAGGACAAGGACATGCAGGGACCAGGGAGCCACGTGCCGGCACTGATAGCGTGGGGACGGCAGGATTCCCACACCTGCAGCACCCACAGCACAGCACTCATCCACGCCACAGATATCACTGCCAGAGCAGCAACACCATTAACGAGTCCTGACTAATTAGCACCTTTGTTGAGCATAACCCAAGAAAGCTGGCTGCAATTATATCAACACTGCCTCAGCCCGCACACGGGCGGACCGGCGTGCAGGCACAGGTTCACTGCAGGAGTAGTTTGGGGTGCTCAGAGCACCCGGCTCTGCAGGCACCACTGCGGGGCCAAGCTGCAGACTCCCCCTGCACCAGCCCTGCAGGACTGACTTCAAGCTCCGGGATGGTGCCACCGTAAAGGCTGGGCAGGGGGTGTCAGCGGGGATAAACGCACCCGTGCTCCTGCTCCAGCCAAGAGGAAGGGCTGGGGGTCCGCAGCAGGCAGCCAGAAGGGGCTGGGCAGGGGCACGCTGCACCCACCGCCGGGTATTTTGGTGCCAGCCGCTTGCAGTCGGCACATCGATGTGCCTGCAGCTGGGTGTGCAGCTCTCACCTGAGCTCCTAGCGATGGAGAAGCCTGGAGGGGTGTGGGAGGCGATGCAGAGCTTCAGGCCACACGATGAGCCCCATCTCTGCCTGTTACAGCTTCAGGGGCTGTAGAAGGACAGAACAGTCTGGCCACAAGTCAGGCTCACCACTGGCGCTGCGGCACAGTGCTCCTTAGCCAGGAGGGCACAGACGGAGCTCGCCCCCAGGTGGCACCAAGACGCTGCTCACGCAGGCATCTCACACTCAGCACCCTGCAGGACCGGCCTTCCTGCCCCCAGGGGCAGTCCTGCTTTCTAGGAGACGACTTACAAACGAAAACAGGAGAGCTTCCTCACCTCACAGCGCTGCAAGTGGTAGAGCTGGCAACGCACCTCCTCTGCGGCACATCCTGAGCAGGACGGGGGCCAAATCCTGCCGGCCGGATGGAAGGAGCCGCACGCAGCTCCCGGCACCCACACCGCCCCTTCTGCCCGTGTCCTCTGCTCCCTGGGTTCCTGCTTCTCGGCCCGGAGGTTTCCCAGCCCCAGCAGGTGGCATTGATGAGCCGCAGCAGGGTGCTGGCACCAGCCCCACACTGACACCGAGCACAGCTCCTGCTCGGTGAGCCCCAAGGCCGGTGCTGGGCTGCACGAACACGGGGCTCAGCAGCGTCTGCCTGAGCGAGCCTGACCTCCGGCCAACGGGCAGGCACCGTGCAAGTGCTCCTGGTGCCGTGCCAAGCACCGAAGAGCCCGTGTCTCATGGGTGAAGATGTGCTGCTGGGCTGGCGGGCCAGCTCCGTGACATCCCCTCTGCTGGCAGGGGGCTTCTGGAGACCAGGACCCGGTGTTTGTGGCCTCACCTGGCAATAAATGCGGCCAGCTTTGTGTCACCGACCTCCAGCAGCTCCCATCCTGTGCGGCTGTCCTGCTGCACAGCCCTCACCCTGACACACCAACACCAAAGGCTTTTTTGGTACCCCAGCATCCAGCCCCCGAGGCACAGTCCCTGTGCAGCCCCTCTGCCACCACCTCCACTGGGTTCTTCTTCACCTCCCTTCTCCTCGCTCCTCCTCGTCACCGTTTCTACCACCACCCCCTGCTTTCTCCTCCCCCCTCACACATCCTACTCCACACTTGCTCTCCCTCCTTCCTGCCACTTGCATCTCCTCCCCCCAGCTCCGTCCACGATGCATTTCCACAAGATGCCTCCCTTCACATTTAAATTTCTGAGTTTTTTTTTTTTTTTTTTAATTTCTGGTTCTCCTCTCCCCCTTCCTACCTCTTTTGGAGGACTTTGCACCCTGCGTCAAGCCTCCTCCCTGCACTGACTCCAAGGAACCCAGACAGCCTGCTGCCTCCTCTCCTCCACCACAAGGCTCCTCCCGTCCAGGAGCAGGGACAAAGGTCCTGCCCTGCAGGTGGCTGCGCCTGGCAGGGAGCTGGGGTGACCTGGTCCCTCCTGCTCCCTTCTGCCCGAGGCAGGCGGGGAAGACAAACCCATCCCAAGGCGGCCCCGAGTGCCCTGCGTGACTCAGGGGCTGCTCGCCTGGCAGATCCTCCTCTGCTCACCTCGTGACTCAGACCTCCTGGCTCACCAGCAGCCCTCCTCTTGAGACAGCACATGGATAAATGCTGTCCTTGAGGGTTCCTCGGCTCCCAGACTCATCCCGGCAGCGAGTCGGGGAAAGTCCTGGTACGTGGACAGCCAGGGCTCCCCGGGAGAGCTCCAAGGGACCCCGGGGAGACGGCAGAGATCCGACACGCACAGAGAACAGCCAGGCTGCTCCAGCTCTAGCGACTGATGGAAACGAGCAGAGCTTCCAGGGTCTACTTCGTCGTCTTGTTTTACAGCCTGGCAGGGACCACGCAGGCCAAACGCCCTGCTTCTTCCCTCCGTGGGACGGACATCCCCAGTCAGTCGGAAGAGCCGAGAGGGTTGGGGGGAGAGACAAGAGGAAAGGAGGGAGGCAGAACAAGTGCAGAGAGATAAGAGAGAAGGAGATGGAAGCAAATATCAGAGTTTGAGCAGGAACTACCTTTCTTGGACACTTTCCTCCCCTCCTTAACTGAGCTGTGTTTTTTAGTGGCTTTATGGGTGCTGGCAGCTTGCGGCACACAGGTGAGGTGCACGGGGAGTCCAGCGGCTGACATCAGAATAGCCGTCATGCCTACAGCGGGTACGAGATCGACATGCAGGAAGGAAACAACGGGGAAACACATTCATTAAAAAAAAAAAAACTTCAATCTTTCAAATTAAAAAAAAAGATAAAAACAAAACAAAACCCAAGCCCTTGATTCAGAGAACATAAAACACCCGAGAGGTGAGGGGGTTGGAGTCACCACGGGGACAGGATCCAGAGGACTTCAGCAAGGGGAGCTCGGGCAGCAAATTAAAACAGGGAAACGCAGGCACCCTCGAAGCTGGGGTTTGGACACGACCTTCCTCTCTGCCTTGGCTTTAGGGCTCCTTGGTCATTTCACGTCTGTCGTGGTGCGGAGTCCTCCAGCTCACCGAGCCCTGTGGGCAGCACTGCCCCTGGGGACGTGCGGTTACCTGTAATCCCTACGGCTCCTGCTCAGCTGCTCCCCCGTAAAGCAGAGTGGTTCAAAGGCATCCCCAGAGAGCAGCCTGAGGGCCTGCAGAGCCTGCAGCTGTCCTGGGCTGGGCACAGCCTGCAGCTGCCCACCTCGGACCCCGCCGAAGGAGCCCCGTGCAACTGGGCTCCATTTTCTGCTGGACCCCATCCACAGTTTGAGTCCGAGACTCCTGTCCCTCCCAGCCCGCACCGAGAAGCGCTGCATTTGCTGGATGCGCTTTGTTAAAGCTGATGAATCATTAAGGACAGCCGCTCCCTGGAGGTACGGCTGGCACGCAGAGAGCCACCGGGCCGGTGATGCTGATCTAGCGCGGTGTTTGCCCCTGAAATACGGGCCGGTTACAAGGCGTAACGCTTGTAGGGTGGCGCGCTGCTCCCGAACGTACGTTCCAGGGAACACCTGCTGCAGCCTCTCCAGGAAGAGACCTCCCCCTGCCGCAGCTATCAGCACAGCCAGAAAATAATGCAGAGACGCAGACGGACAGCGGGCGACCTGAAAGCCCAGCTCACCTCTCAGAGCAGCCTGTGCAAAACCACCTCCTAGCGCTAAGGTTATTGCCAGCGTCCCCGCATCCCTACGCGGTAGCTCCTGGCCAAACCCAAAGTTACCGAGGCTTTTCAAGCCTGTGTTCCACTGGGTTGGGAAAGGAAGACAGAAAAGCAAATGCATTTATTCAGGACAAAACGAGGAGCCTTGCCCACACATGACTAAAAATGGAGCTATGAGAGGAAGCAGCCAGCTTGGTGTGAGTGTTAACTAGTCGCATATTTCAGGCGGAAAAGAGTGTTAAGAACCCACGCCCTGTAACCAGCAATCGCCCGTGCAGAACTGATGTCAGTGCCCAAGCAGAGCCAGCCCCTGCAGCCCCGACTGCGTCCTGCCCCGGCTTCACCTGAGGTCCGAGCACACGTCCCGCCCCACAAACTGCCCAAGCCCTTTCTTGATAGAAGAGTTTTATTAAAAGCTATTCAACTTTCATGCAAGGCCCAAAGACTTCCAGAGACAGAAGGGATTTCACAAGATGGGGCAGGGAGCGGAGGCGAAGCAGTTAGCCCAGGGCTGCCCAAGGGCCGTTGGCAGAGCTGGTCTGGCCAGCAGACCGGGTTGCTCCGTGACACATCGCCCAAGCACGCGCCTCCTGCTCTGAGGGGAGCTGCAGGCAGCACAAAGGCAGCTCCTCGCAGCACTGAGAGCTCCTCTGCGGACCGACGCCAAGGCAACGGGCATCGGACACGCGTAGTTGTGCCAGGAGTTATGGGGGAAGAAAAGCAGGCCAAGGAAGGCAACAAGCAGGAGTTAAAGATGCACGAGCAGCAGGTGAGGCAGTTGTTTGAGCAATCCCAGCCCCTGCCTGCCGACTGTGAGGTCTGTGATTCAGCACCAAGGAGAAAACACCTCCAAGAGCTCCTGGCAAGTCTGGCACCAGAAGATGAGGAGCAGGAGTTTGGAAGTTTCCTCACAGCACATCCACGTACCTGCCAAGGGAGGCAGGTAACACCACACCACGCAGCCTTGGACCACCCTCAGCGACCACCTCTGAGGAGCTGGATTCGTGTGCAGCCCCCTGCTCCCAGGGAGCATCTTTGGAAGATGCAAACACCGAGCAAGTAGCCACCACCCCAGCAGCATCACACGGCGCTCAGCAGGTCCAGCTGAGGAAAACCCCAGAAGTCAGCACAGGACAGCACGAGCATCGGGTGAACAGCATGAACACCGGGTCCAGAAGGTGCACGGTCAGAACAACCTCCTGCAGGTCTCAAACTCTGGACCAGAGGGCTGCTGCCTGCTCGCAGCCCTAAGCCAGCAGCCCTTCACCACTTCCAGCAAGCCTCGGCCAACAGCTCAGCGTTCCCACAACAAGCGGGAGCGAAGGAAGCTGAGCACCTGAAGCCCAGCTTCCACCCAAGCTGCCACCCCCCTGCACACCAGGCAGGGACTTTGGTCTCTGGGAGCCTCACCCCAGCGTGGCCATAAAGCGCCGTGCCCGGCCCGGGGCAGGAGGAAGGGGTGAGGCGAGGCTGCCTCCACCAGCCGCTCCCCAGCGCTGACCGCACAGACCGACATCTGCGGAGCAAGCCCAAAGAGCAGCGGGGTTTTCGCCCCCTCCACACAGCTGGCTGATACGTGAATGCAAAACTGGAGCTCTCTGCTGAGGAGATCAATACCGGCCTGCTGGTGTAACACAGTCTGTAAAAAACAGACCCAGAAGGAGAGGCTGGAAGACTGACCTCAGAGGACGAGAGGTCTCCTTCAAACGTTAGGCTGAGTGAAGGAGACAAGGCACAGAACCTCAGAGTTCGGTTACCCGCTGTCACAGCCCTTCCCATCCCCTGATATTGTCTAAAGTTGCCTGTCAGCACCATGAGTCACTGCAAAGGAAATAAACATTTATTTCAGGAGCTTTCTCTCACTTTATGAGTTGAAGGCATCTACAACACCGTGCACGCATACAGGCAGGTCAAGCGTGGGACCAGGAGAGCTACCCCCAGCCACGCATCCTCCTGAAACCAGCAAAAAAAAAAAAAAAAAAAGGTCATTTTCTACTTTTACCTCCTGCTGCCTTCAGAGACACGCAATGAATCATCTCCTCCTGCAGCTCCCAATCAAGAGAGCATTCAGAAAGGGGCTGTTCCCGTGCTACACCGCTCTTCTGGCTCATCTCACAACCCAGCAGTGATTCCTCCTTTAGCGTGCTAATACAATATTGGAAGTCTCAGCATCTAGCAAGCCTCCCACGAGTCTGGTGACAAGAGTCACCAGCGAGGGATCTCCCCGCATCCAAGCCTTCCAGGGGAGCGTGCCTCCACGCGGAGTGCCAGAGACACTCCACACCCGCAGGCTGGTTCTCCGCTTCTGACCCGTGGACAGCTTTAACTCAGCAGTCAGACATCAGGGGAGTCGTGTCAGGAGCAAGTTTGACCCTGGGTGAAGTCCCACTTGAAGACACGAGGGCCATGCTGCAACTGAATAAGCTCGCCCAGACCAAGCCTTGGATGCCTTGGAGCTCCTGCAGGAGCTCCCGCTGCTCGTCGGCCACCCCAGAGCTCACAAAATACTCGTTGATACGTTCAGACTTCCCACTGACCGCTGGTCTCTTCCCTGCCAGCACTGCAGAGGCGGAGAGGAGAGGCAGAGAGCCTTGCAGAGCATGCTTTGGCACCTCACCTGCTCCTGCCCGCGTGTGGGACGGGCACGCACACCGCTCCTCTCTTCCTCCAAGCGTTTATTTGGCTGCAGGTGCAGTGTCAGCAAGGAGTCCGCAGGGCTCCTTGGGGTGGAATCATTTCTGCGGCAGCTATGACAACATCCGCCGGCTTTTCTGAGCCTCCCATGAAGTCCGGCGCTTTTGTAACATCCTGTGCTGGAGCCGAGCTCGGGGAAAGCTCCCTTACACAAGGTTTGAGCACTGGCCAGGCTCTTACTCACACACCCAGCCCTACGCGCCCCTCCGGTCACCGCTCTGGCTGCCGAGCTGTGCTGACAGACCTCAGACTCGGGTGTGCTTTGTTCCAGCTCAAGATTTAAGCAGGTGGAAGGAAGGGCAGGGCTTGCCATCAAATAACCCGATGTCTCAGAGAGAGAAGCACATCTAACCTGCACAGTTACACCCGTCCAAGTTTTCATGGTGAGGATATCCCCAAACGTCCCAGCTCTGGGAACAACTTGAATGAGAAGCACTGGGCTGGGCTGAACTCAAAGCTCGCCTCCAGCCTTTTGTCTCCCAACCCCAGCAGGGTCCCCATACGAGCACCCAGTCCCCCAGCAGCCACGAGGCACACCTGAACTACGTTGTTCCCACCAGATTTAGTCCAGCTGAGCCTAAAACACCAACACTGCAGTTTGCCAGGACCTCTCCTCCGGCATTTCTCTGTACCAGCATGATTTGGGGGGTGGGGGAGACACGTTTCCACATGCACCTGGAAGCATGAGGGTAACGAAGTCAGGACAAAGCCTGATTTTGTACAAAAGTTTAAACCAGCTTCATGATTTCTGGGATGTGGAGGTGCGCTGCTGGAAGATGTGGAGCTGGAGTTATCAGTTCCTCACCCAAATCCCCAGGCACCCATCACACAAAGCCCGCTTCCTTCAGGACCCCCAGCTCTCAGACACACCTGCAGCATTTCTGGCGAGCATCGGCAAGATTCCGGGGGCTTTGCTTCTCCTGCTTCAGCCTAGAACTGGAGCTGCTGAGAAGCACCTCAGGATGGAGACCAGAGGCCATAAGACTTGCAGAATAAAACCCCTCTCAGGTCACAGCTGGGACCTCCCGTGTCACCAGAGCCTGCCCTCCATCGCCGCTGATGCTGAAGATCACAGCTGGGCGGTGGGATTGGGGGGGGGGGGGGCAGCCTGCATTTTACAGAATAACCCCACGAATAAGCATTTCCAAGACCTTCCCCCGGATTTGAAATGCAAACAAAACAGCACTTCCCAGAAGAGGTCCAAAAGCCCCCAGGAGAGGTCCTAGAAGCAGAGAGCAGAGCACAGAGGGGGGAGGAGATGTGCCTGAAGACCCAGCCAGCAAAAATCCCAGTAAAATTTGCCCTTGTTGCCACAACCGCACTGCTCGCTTTTTACCATAATCACTCCCAGACGTTTATTTTCCTGTCACTCACTAATTAACTTGCCCAGATCTCCCCTCTGCTTCATTTTGAAGGCAATCGCAGATTCAGATTTTTCTCCTCCCTTGCAGCTCCGACGTCTGCTGCACCTGGCAGGGAGCAACCCAGGGCTGCTCAGAGCCAGGTCCTTCGGGCTCGGACCTGAAGATGCTGTCCCTGGGGGCAGGCGATGCACCGAGCCCTCAGCCCAGCACACCTCACAGGGAGCTGCAGATCCGAGGATGAACAGTTTCTGTCCCAGCCTCCAAGAAGAGCAGAGCCAATTACAGCTTCCCCTTCTCATTCTGGTTTAAATGGTGCCAGGTGGGTGATTCCAGCAAGCTCTTCTGCAGCCTTTTAGGTGTAAACGTGGCACTACGAGACACAGAGGGGCCGTGCAGGGCGGGGGGGCCGTTCCTTTATGTGATTAAGGCACTAATTACACAGCCAGGGGATGAAATGGAGCTTTCATAAGCAAGGTGAGCCCTGCTCAGGTCATCCATCTAGGCAAGGTCTGAGCTCGACTCCGCACCTCGCTGCCACAGAGACTGGGAGAGGGACTGCGTGCTGTCCTGGTGCCTGCTTGGTGCTAGGGACCTCCGAGGTGCAATCTTCAATAGCTTTAACACCGGATGAGCAGAAACGGCAGTCCCAGGGGAGCGTTTTGAGGCACGGCAGAGCCTGGCACCTAAAAAGGCACCGGCCACCACCACCTTGCCTGGAAAGAGGTGGTGGCCGCTTTGTCAGAGTGAGCCCAACTGCCTCTGGGTGCTCAGGAGCAGAGCTCAGCATCCAGGGAGCTGCTAACCTGAACAGACCACGCATGGACAGGAGAGAGGGTTCAGAGATACTCGGGGGGGTTCACAGATACTCTGTTGTGTCCAAAATGGGTACAGCAGCCCCCAGAAGATACCACACGCCAGGTCTCTTCCACTCACCTACCCCCGGTTACTGGGTTAGGGCACAATTTGAGGACATCAGCTCCCAGCACAACGCCCGGCTCCTCAGGCACCGAGCCCCGCTGCTGAGCACACCGAGAGGCACCCGACTGGAAGTGCTGCCCCTGAAAGCTGCGAGCAGGAGCTGCCGTGTTCAAGGCAACGCCACCGCACCTTTAACAGGCGAATCTGCACGTGGAAACCTGGCGCTTCCATCCCCCCCAGACAGGCTTCTCAGGGATGTTTAGGATCACATTCACGGGTCTGGATGGGTACAAGCAAGCCTGCGTTGTGCTGCCACCGCAGACGATGCCTGATTCAACGTCTGCCTCTGCCTTTCCCCAAGGCAATGCATCGCAATCATTTTTTAAGCTAACGACCACCTGAGCCTCTGTAATAAAATCACACGAAACAACCCCCCACGCCATCCTGCACTGCGGTTTTCCTCCTCAGAGGAAAAAAAAAGCAGGAAACAAACACCAGCTAGCACACAGCCTGGCCCACGCGCTGCCCTACGCTACGAAGGCAAGTACCCAACCCCCAAACACAGCCCCAAAAGCCAGCTCCCGAGGGGCTATCTAAAACACGGGGTGAGAGAAGTGCTTCGGACTCACCCGCCAAGCTCCATCCGCCCCCCTCCTGCTCAGAGCACACCAGATACACCCTGCTCTTGTGTTAGGGAGGTGCTGAGCTGCAGCCTCAGGTGCTGAGCAGCATCGAGGCCTCACCGCAGCTGGGATGGGAGCACAAAGCCTCAGGACCAGCAGCAGTGAAAAAAAGTTACTGGGGTCTGCCCTTCCCGTTCCCTCTCAAGCTTTTTTCTACCTTTTTTCCTTTTCTACCTTTTGGTCTTCAGGCCTAAAACTTTTCCACTGCCAAAGGCAATTCAGAGATGCTGGTAAATAGAAATAAAAAAGGAAAAGAAGCGCTACGGAAAAGTAGAACGCTTGCTCACATAACCCTGAAGAGAAAGCGGATAAAGCAGAACAGAAACGTTACCTGCCAAAGCCTGGCTCACTTTGCTGGGTTTGGACATCTTGACCGGCAGGCTCGGGGCACTGGAGAGAGAGAGAGGAGAAACACAGAGACATCAACCAGCACAGCTCAGCCACAGCAGGGCCGATTCACCACCCCCAGGCCCTGGGTATATCAACGGGCTCTAATTGCCCCGATGAGCCCCACCCACACGTCCTTCACCCACTGGTCCAGCTGTGGGATTTGAGGAGCCCCCCCCCCCCGAGCCCCCCCAGTAGCACAAACCCTGGGGGCTGTGGGAGATGTTGCAGCTGTGCGGGCTGCAGGAAGCGAGCGGCACCTCCCAACAGCTTTCCACGCGGGGAAACCGAGGCAGGGAAAGCTCGAGCCAAGCGCCTGAGCACGTGCAGCTGGTCCTTGAGCAGAACCACGTCCTGACTCTCCCTGCCCGTCCCCGGGGTTACTGCGGGGTGCAGGAAGGAGGGAGGAAGGGCTGAAAGGTTTGGGGGAGTTTGGTACCCCTCTTCCCTTGGGGATCAGTGCGGGTGCCCTAACATCCCTTTCAGGTTCCTAACTGGCTCTGATGGTGTTTCCCAGAGCTGGCAGCTCAGGCACAGCAGCTGCAGGGACCGCCCAGTGCCTTGATGACCACCTCCAGACTCCCCACACCATCCCCACTTACACCAACCCGTAGGACGGCAGGCTGCCAAGCTCCCAAATGCCACCCGCTGTCTCTGAGAACCCAGCCCCCTCCAGAAGCTGTCACCGTGCCCAAAACAGCCCCGGGGACAGAGCTGGGTCCCTCTCCTCGGCCTCCCCAGGTTCAGCAGCGACGCGTCCCCACCTCCCCTACCTGCCGCCGCTCGGAGCAGGTCCCTGCGCAGGCACCGAGCTCCTGAAGAAGGCAGCACCCAGGGCTTGGCGCTGCTCTGACGGCCTGGCCGCACGAGACCGGGGCCCCCAGCCCTTTAGGAGGCCCTCCGGGCTGCGGACGTTTCCCTTCCCTCTCTCAGAGGCCGTGGTTTCCCCTCGCTTGCCCCTAATTTTGCAACGTTTTCAAATGACGCAACGGGCTGTTCTCACCGCAGCCCGGTTCGAGCCCCGCTGGCAAATCCTCCCCTCGATTCTGGGGGGGGGCTTTGAAGCAGGTGCCGTGACCCCTCTTTGTGACCTGTTTTTTCCCTGGTTCAGCTCTTCATTGCTCTTTCTCACGTTTTTTTTTCTCTCCTCCGTTTTCCCTCCGGCTGTGCTCCCCCCAGCAGAAGCACTGCAGGGTCTGGATGCCCCCAGCCCGTGACCCCAGCCCAGACCCCGAGGAGTTTGTGCTTTGCCATCAACCCCAAGGTGCAACAGCCGCCGGGGTGCCTTCATTTCCCCTTCCCCACGGAAATGAAAACACGGCAGAGCCCGGACAGGGCTGAATCCTCAGCGGGGATCCACCCAGGGGCACACAGAAGGGCTGGAGCGCAGGGATTTACGACGCAGGACCCCAAATCCTTTTTATTTCGCGTAGCTCAGCAGCAGCTCAGCGAACGAGGCCGCGGGACGTGCTCGCCCGTCCGCTCGGCGCTGCGTGAGCGCATCGGCCGGGCTGCCACGCGCTGCCGTTTCCCTTACACCTGCAGAAACCCGTGGTGAAACCGAGGGCAACTCCCGCTGCTCCGCGGTGCCTCGGCCGCCTCGCGTGGGAGGAAGGAGCATCACCACGGCACAAAAGGGGCAGAAACGCTCCTCCGGGCCCGAAGAGGGTTTTTTTGGAGGAAGGGGAAGAGGGAACAAAGGGTATTGCTGCGGCAGCCTCACACGTGCGGTGCCTTGCACCTGAGCGGCCTTGCCAGCAGCACGAGCTGCCTGCAAGTAGTCCGCTAGCATAGACCCGAGGTGCCCCGGTGCCGCCGCGGCATCACGGCTTTTTGGGAGAGCTGCTGCCAGTTTGTAGGCTCGGCTACGGGGGGAGTGACCCCGGCAGGCCGGGGAGGGCTCTGGTTGGGGAGGTCGGGAGAGCAGCAATGCCAGAAAAAGTGCTGCAACACGGAGAGGGGCTGGGCGCCCACAGCAGCTCCCAGCACCTCTGCTGCCCGCAGGTGAAATTGTGGGACCCGTGATGCTGAGCCAAACGTTCAGGCCGTGCTTGTAGCGCTCGGAAGTCAGCGCCTGAAATCTCCAATTTTCTGCCGGTACCAACTCCTCCCCGGGCTGATTTCGTCCTGCTCGCCCCATTGCTCAGCGCCGTAGGTACCAGGGGGTCGTAGGCTGTGAAGAAAGGGGCGCAAAGCAAGACAGCGTCCTCACGGATCCGGTGAGAAACTCCTGGTGGCCATCAGTGGATCCCAGAAGCAAAGCGCGACAGCTTCTTGCCTTCCCAGACGTTCAGCTGCTGCAGCACGGTGAGGCAGCAAGGCGCAACACCGGAGAGGTGGCACTCGGTGGCCAGATCCGAGCCGAACAGCCCCACACGTGATTTCCTCACGGGGCAGGAACGGAGAAGTCCGTGTGAACTCTCTCCCTTCCCAATGCAGACCGCTCCTCCTTCCCTCCCCTACAAAAGCTGCATTTTCCTGTGCCTTTGTACCCCCTGAACCAGCAGCCAACGCTTCCCCCAGGTCCTGCCCCGCCTCAGATTCACACACGCGTGCCCAGGGGTCTAACCCCTTCCGTGGAAAACCTCCCGTGATGCTAACAGCGGCCACCCAAGAGCTTCTCCCCTCGCTTTGTTTTGAAGAAGGCATCAGGACAGGACCCAGACCAAGCCCCCCCCCCTTCAAAGACCTTTTCCTGCGCTGCACGCAGCCGCGTCGATCCATGGGGCTCGCTCCTGGCACCAGGATGAGGAGTGACAAAGGGCTGGGGACAAGTCACAATGGGCCTGGCGAGGGGTGGCAGAGACCCCCTCGGTCTGCGGGAGCCGAGCAGCCTGCTGTTCTGCTGGTGGGCGAGAAGAGCTGAAGGGTACGGAGGAGGAGGAGGAGGAGGAGGAGGAAGAAACACCCTGCCTGGGGTCTGGTCCCTGGGGCGCATCTCCAGATCTGACAGCGTGCTGAGCACGTGGGAGACGTGGGGCGGTGGCCCTGGGCCCTTCCGAAGAGCACCCGAATACTGCACAGCTCCCCTCCCAGTGCTTTTCAATGAAATTTCCCCAACCCCAGCCCCTGCCTTATCTGCAGGCAGGAGCTGGACGGGCACCCACAGCCGCTTGAGCTCAGAGCGGACAAGAAAGCCACGCAGGGACTCTCCTGGCTGCGACACCAATTTATTCCCCCCACACAACCTCCTGCAGCCTTCCTGCCCTTGTGCCCAGCGGGACACCCCCCCGGCAGTGCCCTCCTCTCCAAGGAACCCCCTCGGAGGGAGCCGGGCAGCACCCGGAGGTGGCCAGAGGGGGGGGAGCCGCACGCAGTGGGGCGCTGCTTGCTGCGGGCACGGCCCCCACCGCGGCACGCTCCGTCTGCAGCTCTTAGCGCGGTCTGTGGAGGAGGCCGGGTTCATTATCTGCCTTTAACACACGGGAGGAAACCAAGGCACCAAGAGGCAAAACAACCTGCCCACATGTACTTAATCTTCTTGGCTCCGCTGCTAACGTATTAACGTCTGTTAGGGCCCCGGCTCGCTCCAGGCGACGCTCCTCTCGGGGTTTCGCAGACTTTGACCCTGTTGAGAGCAGGGGGAATCGAAGCCGCAGCTCGCGGCGCCCCAGCTCCACCCTCTCTCACCCCTGCACCCGTGCCCCAGCCCGCAGCAAGCGGGAAATGCTTCCTGGTGCTGCCACGGCTCAGACGTGCCCGTGCCGCCCGCCCTGGGGGCGATTCCCACCTGCACCTTGGGAGTAACTGTCACAGCCACCCAGGGAGGCAGGCAGCTTTCCAGGAGGAACTCCACCTCTTTTCTCAGCCCTGCAGGAGAGAGGTTTTCTTCTGTGCTGCCATTTTCAGCCACGTTTCCTCCTGAGCTGGGTGTATTTAACCAGGCTGTGTACAACTGCCCTGGCTCCCCGTTTCCAGTAGCGTTTGAGCCGCCAGGAACAGCTCAGCCGCAGCGAGGCCGGGGCTGGGGCAGCAGTTCTGTAACAGCCAGCAGGCTGCCAGGGGTGCTGCAGGGCACACACAGCACAACCTTTATTAGACAGTGGAGAATCCCCACCCAACCCCACTGCTCCCTTCCCCGCAGCCCAGGCCTTGCTCTGTCACTCCTGCTCGTTTTGTCGATGGACGCTTGCATGAGCTGCGGCGAGGGCCACGGAGCAGCAGCAGCAGCTCAGTGCCACGAGGCTCCCCCGCGGGCGTCCTTCCAGATTCATCCGTCTCTTCTCAGACCCCCCCGGGGCTGGAAAGGGGCCGGCTGCCATTTCGCTGCCCCTTCCAGGCAGCGTGAGGTGCTGGCAGCCAGGCAGCCGCTTCCAGAGCCAGCCCGTGCAGCCCCGAGGCCACGGGACAAGGTTTTGTCCCCGCACGGGGCTCACGCTGCCGGGACACGGCCACGCTGCCAGCTCTGCGCCCCAGCACGGACCGCGGGTCACAGCCAGGATGAACCACAGCAGAGCTGCACGCCGGACACAGGCACAAACCCTTCCTGGGGTAATTAGTGCAGGATAATTAGCACCTCGCCTCCACAGCCACAGAGCTCCCCACTGAGCGAGGAGCAACGCAGGAGGAGCTAAGCACCCCAAGGAGCACAGGCGACGGGGAAAGGCAGGGAACCCAGCGGCTGCAATAACTCCGGAATGTTCCGGGCTTCGGAATTAACTGAAACACATTGTTAGGGCGTGCTGCTCAGGTTTCCCCTAATTCACAGAAATGAGGGTATTTTCTGCTGGAACACAGCTCCGCGAGCCTGGGAACGTAACCCCAGCCAAGAGCAATCACAGCGGCCCCGCAGTATTTCCAGCTCACGGCACGGAAAGAAAGGGGAAGAGCCACCTCGAGCTGGCGCTGGGTCCCCGTCACGTACTGGAACAGCACTGGGAGACAGAGATCAAGGCCCCCACGCGCATTTGTCTGGCAGGGGAAAGGACAAAGCCCGTGGGCAGGTAACGCTGCAGGACTCCAGCTCCCCGCTCAGCACCCAGCGGGGCACCCCAGCGCCTTATGGGCTCCAGCCAGAACCTTGCAGGGCAGCCACGGCAGCGTTTTGGCGAGCTCTTCCCCCCCCAGGAGTTACTCTGCGAGCCACACGGGTGTTTATGTTCGGGGGACAGATGCTGGCCCCAGGCAGGGTGACAGCACCACGCACCAACCCACAAGACGCGGGGTTTGGCAGCTTCTGAGGGAGGCAGCGAGAGCCCTGCTCGGTGCTGAGCTCCGGTTCTGCGCCCTGCCCGAAGGTGAGCGGAGCACAGAAACACGGCGGATGCATGAGGTGCCAGGCACGGTCACCAGGTGCAAAGGGAGCACCAGGGAGAGACCGTGAGAAAGAAGAACAAGGTGTGGGAAGTCACTGTATGCAGATCACCCCCGAGAGGGAAAGGCCTGTTAGGTGCTGAGAACACCTGAAGATCAGACGCAGAGAGGTACAGGACGGCTGGGAGCTCTGCAGGGCACCTGGTCCGACGCCCTGGCCAGGCACGGGCGCCTGGAGCTGCTTGCACAGGTCCCGTCCACGGCTTCTGAAGATCTCCAAGGAGAGAGACTCATCAAGGGAGCAAGACTTAAAGTCTTGCTTAAGATACAAACGAGGTTCAAAATAAACTTGTGCCGCATGCAATTAGCGGAATGAGCTTCCACCGCCCTTCAGATCTCTTATCCGTGCATCTCCTTGGGCTGGCTCGGGCAGGTAAATCAACCCTGACAAGTTTGCTCTCTGGTTTCTCAGGTGCTCAGTGTGGCAGCGCCTGGATTATTTCTAGCAAAGAGTGCAGGGCTCGACACGCTGCCGGTGGTTTACAGGCGGAGAGCCCTGACTGCGGCCTCAGTTTGAGGTGACTGCAGGCGGGAGCTGCTCAGTGCAGGCATTGTCACCGGCTCTCGGGAATAAGACAGACCCCGAAAGACCGGGGCTAGAAAAAGCCTTGCGTGCAGGAAGAGTTCAGACTGAAAACCTCTTTGTGAGTATCGCGCTCGGTTTGGGTTACAGAGGCCGACCCTACAAGGTGGAGAGGAGCGGGGCCACAGGGTGAGCCCAGGAGATGTCGCTTTTCTTTTAGCCCGAACCCAAAGGCCTGAGGAGAACCGAAGCCCTGCCTCCCACAGCAGCACGGCACAGCCACAGCCCTCCTTCAGCTCCAGCAGCTTGCCAACAGGAGCTAAAATCCTGTGCTGCGAGATGCGCGCGTGCTTCAGGGCCTCTAGCATGGCAGGGAAGCCCCACAGCACCCTTTTCACCAGAAGCGTCAAACGTGGGCTTCCTAATTGTGACAGAGAACTTGGGGGGTCTCGGCCACATGCAGCAAGCTCTGCAGGGCCCCCTTGAAGGGGAAGAGCTTTGAACAGGGCCCTTTTCCACTCCACACTTGCTGTGCATTTTGAATTAAATGGGAAAGTTCACAGATCCCCTTTTCATTCACTCTCCCCTCAAAATTGCTTTCGGACGACCAGAAGCGCTCCCAAGAGCCTACGTTTCCTCAGGCCCGTAGTATCTCCACCTGACTACTTCCCCCAGCAGTATGGGGCACTTTCACGGCTGACAGGGAATAATTTCGAGTGGGAGAAGAGAGAAAGCAGAGGGGAAGCTTCCTCATGCAGTGGACACAAAGGCACGAAGATCTCCCTCTTAGGGAGAAGACCCTTGCGCGGTCCCCTGGGACGGAGAGGCTCCTAAGCGAAGCCCCGAGCGCCGCAGGGCTGTCGGACACACACGCGGCACGTGAAGGCGAACCGGGGGCTGTACCTGACTCCGTTGGGTGCGGACAGTCCTGTGCTGGGGCCCCCAGCTTGAGGCAAAGCCCAGGTGCTCTGCGCGTTGAGTCTCGGCGTCGACCTCACGGCGGACAAAGTCGGTTTGTTGTAGGGCACAAAGCCCACGCCGGAAGAACTGGCGGACGTCGTCCTGCCGGAAACCTGATGCGTGGCGGAGGAGTTGGGGAAGTTTGTCATGGAGTGCCGGTACCGCGTGGTGATGGGGCCAGTCCCCCCGTTGAGCCAGCACTGCTGGCAAGAGCAACCCACCCCGGCGTGGCCGGGGGCCGAGGCAGACGTCACCGGGTACGGGGAGTCCAAGCGGCGCTGCACGCCGCGGCGGAACCTCGTGGTCTTGTTGGTCTGGACCTGGGCCACCAGGTCGACGTCGTAGTTGTAGCCGAAGGGCGCCAGATCGACCCGCTGGTGGTTGGTGGCACGGGCCTGCTCCAGGACCTCGCAGACGCTCATCTCGTAGGGGGACCAGCCGCCTTCGTCGTTCTGCCACTCCCAGACGATGCCCTGCCCGGCCGCCGAGCTCCCGGGGAAGAGGTGCCTGCGGACCGCCCGCATCGTCCCTGGGGGGAGAGGGGAAAGTCAGCATGAGCGGAGAAGTCAGGGGGAAACCTCTTTCAGCGACTCGTTCCTACACAGAGCTGCGGCGGCTAATTGGAGGCACTAATGGACTTGCTCATCCCGGCGCGGGATGAGCTCAGAGAAACGCAGCGCCTCCGCGCCCTCTGTCCCTCGGCCAGATCTGATCGCGGGCTGGCCGCGGGTTCAAACGCTGCGGGGAGGAAGGGTGGGAAGGGGAGAGGATCCGGGCCCCGACACACCCAAGCACAACGGCGCAGCGATCACAGATGCTTCGCTGACGTTAAAAAATAATAATAAAAAAAATCAGGCTGAGGCACAGATCTGGTGAAAAAAGCCTCCCCCAGCCTTGACAACAGAGTAACTATAGAGACGCGACACCGTCAGAGCGCTCCGCAGGAACACGCGAGGGGCTGAACGCCCACCTCCCGCTGCTCCTCGAGGGTCTGGGGGGCGGGTGAAGTCCCACGGGGGCAGGCCAGGGATGTCAGAGAGGGGAAGGACAGGGCCAGCTTCTCCAGGCTCCTGCCCGCCGGGCAGTATAGCAGGAGCAGGGAGGAAAAGCCAGCAAAGTGATCTGGAAGCTGCAGAGAGCAGCTGCTCACACAAAGGACGAGGAATGAAAGCTGCTGCTGCGAGGCTGCTCTACAGCAGCAGCACGAGCTCGAAATCCCCTGGAAGGCTGGCTCCCCGGGGCGACTTCACGCTCGGCTGCGCTATAAAAGCAGAAAGCAGCAGGAGGAGGCGAGCCGCCCACCAGGACGGAAGCCCTCACCTCTGCAAAACCAGGTTCCTGCAGCTGCCTGCACCCCCTTGCTGCCCGTGCTGGGGCTCTGCCTGGCTGAACGTTAGCTTGAGTTCCTCTGCCTCACGCCCTGGTCGTTTCTACCCTCACCTGCGGGTTGGGCGCTGAGAGCTCAGCCACAGGGCCCGGAGACTCGCGTGGGACGAGACCTCGCTCCGGCAGAAGTCGGGGTGGAAGCTGCCAGTGGGGTGGAAGGTGCCAGCAGACCCGAGCCGACCTTCCCCAGGCAGCAACCAGCGCTTCACAGGGGAAAGCAGAGAGCACGGCCAAGGGCAAACTCGAGCAACAACTGCTCCTGGCCAGCAAACGAGTCCTGCCAAGCGTTGGACACGCACTGGGTGCCCAGATCTGCAGCCTCACCAGGCACAGTGCACCGGGGGAGACCCGAGCAGGGGGAAGACTGAATTGTAGGGCTTGGAAGGGACCTCAAGAGATCCAACGCCCCTGCCAACGCAGGTTCCCTAGAGCAAATTGCACAGGTAAGCGTCCAGACGAGTGCTGGGAACCCGCTCCCAGTGGAGAGGAGACCACCACGGGTGACACGAGGTGTCAAGAGGCCCAGCAGGACTCACGGGTGGGCGATCAGCCAGGCTCGCTTCTAGCTGGCCGGTCAGAAGCTAGAGGCAGCACAGGGAGGACGCCAGGTGCTCGCAGGGGACCTGTAACTTTGAAGATCTCCAAACAGCAGCGGGGAGAGGAGCCGTGAGGAGCCCACAAGAAGAGCGGAGGCACGTGCTTCTTGGAAAACGCCCCCCTTCCCCCGGGCTGGCAGGGACGCTGGCATTCCTCTCCCGGGTGGGCAAACAGCTGTGGCGAGGGGACAGCTCCGGCTGCTGCCTCACAGCTAAGCTGCCCAGAGCAGCAGCTGAGGCCTGAGGCTAATCCTGCCCCCCAGACCCCCCTGCACAGCTGTCGCTCCCCGGCGGTGGGACGCGGCCCCGTTAACACTGCCTTCCTGTTATTCTCCCTGGCTTCCTTTGAAGAGCCTGTTTGTCTGTCTAATAGCTAATGAGCAGAATACAACAGCCTATTTTTTTTTTTCTTCCCCCTTTTGCTCTGTTTAAAGATTTTTCATGGGGATGTTTCCTGCAGAGATTCTTTTCTCCAGCGCATGACAAAGGTCAGCTGGCTGCTCGCTCGGAAAGGTTCGCGTTTAAGGCAGGGCCCTGCAGAGAGAAAAGGCTTTGCTTAGAACTGGGCCAGGAAAAGGGGATACGAGAGCATTTTCAACAGGCATGCTGAAGAGCGCGTAGGAACAGTTATGTACGGAGGGGAGCTCACAGGCCTGGCCGCTCTGATCAGCATCCCTCCGAATCGGTGGGAAACCCCGCGGGGGAGCTGGGCTGTACAATCAGCCTTTTTGGTCTTGAAGTCTGCCGCAGATCTCATCCGAGGAAAGAGATCACGTCATCCAGCATCACTTCCAAATCCACACTGTGCCGCTCCCCGGACTAAATGCAAACCATCCCCCAACAGCCAGCACCGCTAGATGTTCTGAGATCTTTCTCAAGGGACTGAAAAGATGCGAGACATCTGTAGAGAGACAGCTGCAGCCACGAGGAAGGACGAGGATGGCCCTTTCACACCGGGACACCTCTTCCAGCCCCCCCCCCCGGCTGAGATCTCAACCTCACCAAGCCGGGCTGCGTCCCGGAGGATCGCTGCCCAGGTGGAGCACCAGCTGCAAGGTTCCCTCACCAGGCTGGTGTTAAAAACACAAGGAGCAGCCGCTGGTGCCAGCTCTGGTGGCCCAAGCTCGTTGCTCAGAGCCCCAGCAAGGGCTTCCAGGCCGTGCCCAGCCAGAGCTGCCAGCACACTCACCTACGAGAGCTCCTCACCCAGCACTGTCCTAGGGAAAACTGACCTCGAGGTCACTGGTAAGCAATAAAAGTTACAAAAACACGGATGCAGCTGCCATGAGCGCTCACCACTCCAACCACTTCCCCTTCCTGCAGGAACTGTCCGATCCTGCAGTTGAATCAAGACACTGCTCGCTTATTGCCTCAGCTGGCCGGACGCCCGCGCGCTGCCAGCCTCTGAAGCTCGGTGGGAGGTTTGGGCAGCGCGGTAAAAAAGCTGGCTGCGTCCTGGGGTAATGGGAGAGGAGCTGGCAAAAGGGGGGAAAAACTGATGCACGGAGAATTTTCCGTTGGTTTGGGGTGCGTAACGCAGAACCTCCCTGGATTTTCAGGGGATGAGGGCACGCATTCCGTCCCCGCTTCCTAAGCTACAGCTGCTCGGCACAGCTGGAGCGAAAGAGGACAGGAGTCACCTCAGCACATTCCCAGCCTCAGTGACCTCAGGAGAGTCAAGACGAAAGCGAAAATTAGGCCTTAGACCTGCCATCAAGACCAAGCCACCCCTGCCCCTCCCCGGGAGGAAGCGAGCAAGCCTGGGACAGCAGCGGGGGGGGTGGGGAAATATTCTGCGGCAGCATCGCGCGGGGGCTGCAGGCTTTTGCAGAGCAGCTTGCGCAGGGCGGCGTGCCAAGGTAAAGCAGCTGGCACTCCCACCGCGGGGGGAACAAGGGACGCAGGCGGGAGGGTTGGAATGGCAGAAAGGCCTTTTTGTGCCGGTGGTCTTCGACGGATGCGGGTGGGGGGCGGGAAGAAAGTTGCCAGCTCTGAGGGGTCTGGCTCCCGGGCTCCGAGCTCCAAAGGTCTTGGCGATGAGGCTCCTGAGGAAGTCACCTCCGCCTGCCTGGCGCAGCCCCGCGGGTTCCCGACGCCAATTTGCTCTCGTGCTGGGTGGCGGGCAGCACCAGGAGAGCAGCGGACGTGCCAGCCAGCAAAGAACCACCTGCAGCAGCAGCAGAGCATCGCAGGGCTCTCCCGCCCCACCTCCCTCCAAGCACACGAGCAGCCCTGCCGAAATCCGGGCGCGGGAGGGGAGCTCCCTTACCTGTGTCCTGCCGGAACTGCGTCATGCTCGGGATGTCGATGACGTAGGGGGCCAAGACGGCATCCGCGTGTCCCAGAGGGATGCTGCTGACGAGGCCCGACCCCGAACGCCGGCCCTTCTGCTGAGAGGCCTGGAGAACCTGCTCGATGTAGCTGCACACGTTGCCTCGGTACGGCCTCCACCGGCCGAATTCATCCTGCCATTCCCACACCGCCACCACCGGGGTGCTGCCGTGCCCCGGGACAGAGGCGGGGGCTCCGGACGGCCCGGCCACGCTGCTTCCTGCTCCCTGAGCCGCTGCCATGTTCCTTCCTGGGGTCTGGGCACGTAGCAGCTGCGCTGGCTGGCTTTACACCATCTTCTTTTGGGGGATCTGCAGCAAGAAAGAGCAGAGGGAGCTGAGAACGGTGCCCCAAACCCACCCCGCCCCGAACCCAAGCTACACAAGCTGTTTATGAGGAAGCGAGCTCAGCCTTTCACCGAAGATGCTTACTGTGCATTTCGGGGAGCACAGAGGAGTGGCTCAGCCTCAAAACCCTCCGGTCGAGGGCAAGCGAGGTACCACCACCTACAGCACGCCAATGCCAGCAACTACTTCTGCTAGCAAAGAGCTCTTTGGAAAGACTGCTTCCGACCCCAGAGCCGCTGCAGACCTGCCTCAAGTCAGCCCAAGGCTGCTGCTGATCTGTATCTGTAGGCCCCGAGCTGAGTTCGGACGCTCAGCAGCCAGGAGCCAAGGTGAGAGGCTGCCCTGCACCACTCCCTGCCCGTGCTCGGAGCCTGTCCTGGCAGCCGCACGCCCCGAGCCCCGCCAGGAGCCCAGCGCTCGTGCACAGCCACGCCTCGGTTACGCAAGCAGCTCCAGAAACCGCTGATCTGCACTCTGGGAACACAACGGCGGCTCCGTCCCAGCTTCCGATGGCTTTTCATCCAGGATCAGTCCCTTGGATCCTCCCGTGCAGCACTACAGGTGCGCACAAAGCCAGGAGCCGATCCTTTATGCAGAGCCCGAGAGCCTGCGAGTCACAGAGAGACGAGCGTTCAGCTCCATCCGGGACAGGAACGGATACGAAAGCACCAGGAGGAACCAAAGGCACGAGGAACAGCCGGCGCCACTGCGGGCAGGGATTCAGCAGGTCACCAAGACCGCAGAGCACCTACCTGCAGCCTCTGGGGCTGCAAAGCCAGGGGCAGTGCGCTCAGTCCACGAGGAGATGATTTGGGGAAGATCAGGGAGAGGGGAAGGAGCCTTAAGGCGTCCGGATAAAGACGCAGAGGACAGCAACTAAGCCCTAACCAACAGGATCCCAGGCAGAACGGGGACACGTCTGTCCCGCTGCCTGGCAGCCCACTTGGAGCCCCCCGCGGCGGCGCTCGCGAGCAGCTGGGCACGAGAGCAGGAGCGTGAATGAATGAATCGCATCCCGCTGCAAAAACAAAGCCACCTTCCCCCCCCCCCCCCCCTCAGGCCTCGCCTCGCTGACTGCTCGCTCGAGTCCTGACAGCCAACGAGGAGCTAGGAGCTTCCTTCCCGTCGCACCGAGAGGCTGAGGGCTCCCGAGAGGCAGCTCGGCAGCGGGTGGCTTCCACGGGACGATGCCATCTGCCCGGAGAATGACATCCCCGCCGGATGGGGGAAGATCCCACGCTCCGCGGAGCGCCCCGTCCATCACGCTCACGGGGCTTAAAAAAAGAAACAGAATCAAGAGAGCAGAGAACGGAGGCGCCCCCGCGTCTGCATTGAGAAGGGGAAAGCGACGCTTTCTCCAGGAACTCGCAGCCGGTTCGTTTGAGCTGCTCTGAGGTTTTTGCACCACACCCCCAGCTCGCCCGGGGTTGGGGGCGAGCGGCTCGGGGTCAGCACCCAAGTCCCCGCGCGCTGCGACCCATCTTTTTTTTTTTTTTCGGCCGGGGGGTTTTCCCCCCCCCCCCCCCCCCCCCCCCGGCACACACGGAGGGTTATCTCGCTGCTCAGAGCGACAAATTTAAACCCGAGGTGTCAAAGCCGACACCTGCCTCCGCCCGTGCGGTTTGATGGCGGGTTTCGCACCCGCACATCCACGCTCCACCTGGAGCGGCGTGCGTCAGAGCAGGGCTCGGGGCTGCCCGCCCCGAGCCCCCGGCAGCTCCCCATTTACAAGTGGAGCACTTTACCAGTTCTGTTTTCCCCCCTAAGCTCTTGCCAAATACTCATCCGCAGAGCCTACAGCCGCCGACGGAGCGGAGGGAGGTTTTTAGGGAGGCAGCAGCTTGTTTTCCTTCCTTCCTGAGGCACGGCAGCGGGAAATGGAGAAGAGCAGACAGCCACCAGGCAGAAGGGCACCAAACGCCACCTCCTTCACGCCCCCACCTCTGTGCAGGGAAGGGGCAGGCGCCACGAGTCCCCTTGTCCTCCCCCGGGATGGCAGCGATGCTCTGAACCCAGGACCACACGAGGACAAACCCAACCCCAGGCAGCAGAGGTTCCCCGCCTGGCCGCACGTGAGCCCCGACAGCCGCTTCTGGGCACGCCAGGCTCCGGCGCCCGCTTCCCCGTCAGAAAGGACGGATATTTCCTGCGCAGGAGGAGCCGGGGGCACGGCCCAGCACGAGCTGCAGCTGCTGGCGGCCACGGCGAAGGGGGGGACACGGGGAGGGAGCTGCAGGAGCGACACGAGTCCTCGAGCCAGGGCAAACACCAGCGGGAAGAGGCCTCGGGTTGCCTTTCCCTCCCTGTGCCACCAACTCAGTGACACACCAACACGAAAAGCCGAGGGGTTCGATAGCAGAGTTCTCCCCGAGGGGCTTCGCTCAGGCCCAGGGGGCTCGGGGCGCTGTGCTAACACGGCCTGGAGGCGGCTGGCGGGGCCGGGGCACGCCGCTGACTTGCCCGGTGCCGCGTTTGGGACGCTCGCAGCAGCCGCCCTGCGTCCCTCCGAGCCCGCCCGCCGCCCCAGCTCCTTCCTGGCTCGGTTCTGGGGGCACCGCGTGCACGTACCGAGCCCCTCGGACCGACGCCTCCCCTGGGAGGCCAGAAATCACACCGACAGCTGGGGGCAACGCCTGGCTCCAATCATAAACCCCACGGGATTTTTATTTAAGCCCCAAACAAAACCAAAATCCGATAGCCGAAGACTTAAATATCCCCGCCGCCCGCCCTCTGCTTAGAGGGCGATTTGTAACGGGGGCCTGCTCGGTCTGACCTGGAGCTCCAGCACAAATTCGCCCCCGAGGCTTCAGCTGGGGACTTCTCACCCAAGAACCGGGTGCATTCCAGTTGTTCCCCACGGCCGAATTCACTCCCTGCTCCTCCAGCCCCGGCCAAACACACCGAGGAAGGCAGGGGAGGCGCAGGTGGGGGCGAGGGGGGGGTGAAAGCATCCGGGAGACAAACGTAACTCTCAGTCCTCCGGCCTCACACGGAAAGTTATTTCGCTTTCGATGCAGGATCTTAAAATTCACGAGCCTCAAAGGATTTCTACAAACCCCAGGCCCGCTTGGAAGTTCCTGAGCTGGGACTGCCAGCGCTGTCAGACACCGAAGCGACGCGCGAGCCTGTGCCACAGTTGGATGAAAGCCCTCGAGCTGGGCTGCGGTTGCAAAACGCATTTTAAAAGTCACCAGATTGGTAAAACCGAGTTATTAGCAGGCTGCCCCGAAAAGGGGGTGCCTGGGGGGGGGGGGGGGGTGCTAGGGGCCACTGACACCGGGTGAAGGACGGGACTGGAGGGGCTGCAGGGAATCCACGGCGAACTCTGACTTCATGGGAACACGAACACACAACGCACGGGGAGGCAGCGGGGCTGGACGAGCCCGGGACCCTGTGATCCTGTGCCACCGTAACCCCAAAAGGAGCCCGGGCAGCAGCCCTGTGCCCCCCCCCCCACGCACACACACCCAGCACCAACACCACAGCCGGGAGGGAGAGGGGAGGGGAGGTCGCCGCCAAGATCCTGGCCAAGCAGACGGGCTCGATCAGGGCGCAGCCCCGCGGAGAACCGCCGTGCCTGGGGTAACAGCACGGGAGAAATAAAACCTGGACTCTGTCCATTGAAAACGAGCTCCAAGAAAATCCCCCGAGCGAGGAACCGCACTCGGCTCACCCCTCGCTCGCTCCAGCGTCCTCCTGGGGCGCAGGGCAGGGGATCGCGGCGAGACTTCATCTGGGGGGACGCGATGCTGAGCTTCAGCCAGCACCCAGCACGCTCACCCACCGGTCTCACGGGCTGAAAGCCTGCCCGGTGCCTCTGCAGGGGGCTGCCCGGTGCCTCTGCAGGGGGACACCCCGGCAGCACAGCACCCGCAGCACCCCGAGGCCGTCCGCTAGGCTCCAGGAGAAGCCGCGGCCGTGCCCTGGCAGGACCAGCACCACGCACCCGCTGCGGCAGTCCCGTGCCTGTCGGCGGGGCCAGGGCTGGCCTGGAGGGCTCCGGCTGGACGTGGCACGGCACGAAGGCAGCGGAGACCACCGGGACAGCTCACGGTGCTTCCCCGGGCACCCAGCGCCCTCCTGGGGGGCACCCAGCACCCTGTGCCCAGGGGCATCCAGCACCCCCCGGGGGCACCCAGCACCCTCCTGGGGGGCACCCAGCGCCCAAGCCAAGGCAGCTGCCCCACACTGGGGTTCCCTCTCAGCCTCCCCGACCCCAAACCAACCGGGCAAGCGGCGGGGGGAGCAGAAACGCGAATTAAAGGGTCACTTTTGAAAAATATGTTATTTTTTTAAAAGGGAAACGGCGCCAGGGCGGCTCTGGGGGAGCCTCTGGGGGAGCTGCTCCCCGCAGCCAACGAGGCGCTGCCCGTCCCGGCTCACCAAGGCCCCAAGGACACACAAGGGGCCTGGGCCCGGTCCCCGCGACCCCAAACCCGGTGCCCAGCCCCGGTGCCCCCGGCCCCACAGCCGGTCCCGGGCCGCACCGGGGGCTTGGGCCCAGCAACGGCGGGGCCCAAGGGAGCCGTCTGCCGGCCGGGCAGGGCTGGATCCCCCCCCGCCCACCTCCTGCCGCCGGCCCCGAGCCCGCCGAGGCCAGAACCGAGGCCAGGACCGGGGCCGGGCCCGCCGCACCCAACCCCCCCCCGCCCCTCACCGTGGCTCCCGGCGGCTCCCGGCGCTGCCGCTTCCCGGCCGGCGGCTCTGGCACTGCGCGTGCGCGGCGCGGGGCCCGCTGGGAGATGTAGTGCGGGGGCGGGGCGGGAGGCGGGGAGGGGCGGGGCCGTGGGGGAGAGGGGAGGGGCCACGGGGTGGG
>NC_048911.1:4789574-4809572 GCF_011077185.1 Oxyura jamaicensis
GGGGTAGGGTACGAGGTGTGTGTGTGATGTGTGTGTGTGAAGTAGTGGTGGTGTGGGAAACGGGTGTAAAATAGCGTGTGATGGGGGGGTAAAATAGTGAGTGATGTGGGGGGGTGTAAAATAATAGTGTGTGATATTGGGGGGTAAAATAGCGTGTGATGGGGGTGTAAAATTGTGTGTCATATGGGGTGTGTGTCCAATAGCGTGTGATGTGGGGGGGGGTAAAATAGTGTGTGATATGGGGGGTAAAACAGTGTGTGATGGGGATGTAAAATAATAGCGTGTGATAAAATAATTGTGTGTGATATGGGTGGGTAAAATAGTGTGTGATATGGGGGGCTAAAATAATTGCGTGTGATGTGGGGGGCTAAAATAGCGTGTGATGTGGGGGGTAAAATAATTGTGTGTGATGTGGGGGGGTAAAAGCGTGTGATGTGGGGGGTGTGTAATATACTGTGTGTGATATGGGGGTGGTACAGGGTGAGTGTGTAAAATAGCATGTGGTGTGAGTGTGGTGCAGTGCGAGCGTGTGAAGTAGTGTGTGATGCAGGCTGTGTACGTGATACGGTGTGTGTGTAAAAGCGTGTGGTGTGAGTGTGTAAAATAGCCTGTGATGCAGGGGGTGAGGTGGTGTGCATGCGTAAAATTGTGATGTAGAGCGAGTGTGATGTGCGTGGGTTTTTAAAACTGATACAGTGTGCATGTGTGCTAGGGTGAGTGTGTAAAATAGTGTGTGATATGGGGTGTGTGGTACAGAATGAGTGTGTAAAATAGTGTGATATGGGGTGTGTGGTACAGAATGAGTGTGTAAAATAGTGTGATATGGGGTGTGTGGTACAGAATGAGTGTGTAAAATAGTGTGATATGGGGTGTGTGGTACAGAATGAGTGTAAAATAGTGTGTGATATGGGGTGTGTGGTACAGAATGAGTGTAAAATAGTGTGATATGGGGTGTGTGGTACAGAATGAGTGTAAAATAGTGTGATATGGGGTGTGTGGTACAACGTGTGCATGGTACAGGGTGAGTGTGTAAAATAGTGTGTGATGTGTATGTATAAAATAGTGTCCTATGGCGTGTGGGTGTAAAATAGTGTGTGACATGGGGTGTGTGGTACAGAATGAGTGTGTAAAATAGTGTGTGATGCAGTGTGCGGGGGCTGACTGCAGATTAACTTCCCCACAGGACAAACCCAACGTGAGGGGACTCAGGGAGGAATTCCAGCCGTGCCGGCCTGCTGCGGGCTGCCGAGGAGCGGGGCTCTTCCCAAACCCTGCAGGCATTGTGAGCGCTTCTCACTGCCACCTAGTGTGCCACCCAGTGCTGCATGGCCCCCCTCAGCGCCCCCGTCCCCTCAGCGCCCCCGTCCCCTCAGCGCCCCCGTCCCCACAGCACCGGGATGCCGGTGCAGGCCGGAGGCAGGGGGCTCGCAGGCCATCCCATTTCTGTGCCCCATGGGGAGGCAGCTCCCACCTCCGTCTGCCTTCCCTGCACCCTCTTTTAGGGCTCCGCTCCGCAATCCCCACCGCCAGCCGGTCTGAGCTGTGCGGCCCGCGGGTGGACAGCCACGAGCTGTGACCGCCCTGCTCCATGGGCTGGTGGGTGCAGGTGGGAAGTCAGTCGGCCCCGTAGCCACACCAGAGATAAGTTTTTTGATCGTAGAAATGTGGAGAGGATCCTTCAAGGTCATCAAGTCCAACCATTGACCTGACCTACCGAGTCCCATCGCTGAACCCTGCCCCTCAGTCCACGCGTCTCTTGAGTACCTCCTGGCATGGAGACCCGGGCAGCCTGACCACCCTTCTCCAGCAATAAATTATTCCTAACATCCAACCTAAACCTCCCCTGGTGCCACCTGAGGCTCTCTGGGACTTGATTGCCATAGGGTCCTGCTGCCAGGGGCCAGATATCCTACCCAGGGAGGTGACCTCATGAGAGGGGATGCAGAACAGTGAAGGACTCGCATCTACTCCCCCAGGCTGTAGCGTGGACACTGGGATCACCCATGGGTGCCCCTGGGACCACAAGGGACCCAGCTCCCCGTTTGCCACCCCGGGGCTGTCAGAGCCTGTCAGCGGGGTGTCCTTGGGCTGCTCCTTCTCTCCAAGCGGGTTCCCCGGGTGAACAAAGGCCTTTTTGTGTGGGGCTGGGTTCCTCTCCCTCAGCTCCACCTCGCTGCAGCCCTGCGCCAGTGCCGCGGCTCCCTGGGGGCTGCCTCCCTTCCTTCTGCTCTCCGTAAATGTGTTAAAATTAAACACAGCCATCAGCTGGTCCGCGGGCTGGCCAGAGATGCTCGTACTGGTTTCCCCTTCCTTCGTGAAGGCGGGCAGAAGGGCTGCTTTCCTCTGGGGACAGCGAAGGGCTGCAGGGAGATGGAGCGGGAGCAGCGGTGGATGGATTCCAACACCTCACAGAGCTCCTGGGTCGCTGGGACCAGCGGGGTTTGGCTTCCTGCTCCCTGGGGAGCCCCCGTCCCCAGCGGTGCCAGCAGCCCCCAGATCCTGAGCAGGGAGATGGAGGGAGGCACCAGGAGGAGAGGCAGCAGCAGGGCAGGGTGGGCAGGAGGGGTGTTGTGTCCCTTCTTCTCAAGCACCAGCAGGTCTCGCAGCCATCAACCAGCTCGTGCTGTCCCTTCCTTCCCCATCCTGCTGCCGGCAAAGCCTCCTCCCAGCTGAATCCTCCCCAAAATGCCGATGACAGCAGGAAGCAAGCTCCTGAAAGCCTGCTGGTGCAGCTCAGCAAGCTGCGGGGAAAGCCTGCAGCTCACCGCCGAGGGAGGCCTTTTTTTCTCCCCGTATCCCTGCAGATTTGTGAAAACTGTGGACAGGGAGGGGAGCATCTTCAGGCCGCCCGCAGGGAGGCTTCACTTTGCGGCGCCCCCGGGCTGGATGCGGATGGCTTGTGCTGGTGACCATCCACAGCCCGGGGCCCTGGCAGGCAGCCAGGGTGGCTGAAAGTTTTTCAAAGTTTGGGCAAAACAAGCCCTAAAAGGCACCTTCGAAACTAGCATTTGCGAGCGGACTAATTGTAACTTTGCCGCTGCTGGGGAATAAAAAGTCCATGCCTAGTCGCTAATTACTGCAACACCAGAAGGAATACTGGCAGGTGGGTAAGGGCGCAGTCACCGCCGGTTGTCGCTGCTTTGTACTGAGAGGAAGCACAAACCTTTTGGGGCACGGGCTTCCTGCAGACCCATAAAGAAGGGCAGCGAGGCACCCGCTGCCTGTGCTGAAAGCCAGGGCAGAAATCCTGCTGGTCGTGGGATCAGCTTGTCCAAAGCCAAAGGCAAACCTGGGTCCCCAAATCATTCAGGGGGGAGCTTAAGAATCCGCAAGAAAACCCAGCACGTTTTTGCGGTCCTTTTCAATTGCCTTCAAGAGTGCTGAGACCTTTGTTAGGCTTTTTCTTGCAGTAATGATGGTTGAACACGTTTCCATTTAAAATAATGCAGGATGCCCCCACGGCCGTCAGCTCCATCGGTCTCCAAGAGGGGAGCTGGGACCCGCGGGTGCGCAGCGCTGTGAGGCTGGCCCTGGCTGGAAGCTCAGGGAGATGACCCAGACACGAAGCATCTGAGGGGGGGTCGGGGGGAAGGTTTCCCCTGGATGGGAGACGGGGTGACACCACCAACCCAAATCTGGTGATTTTTGGAGAGCCTGGAAAAACCTTCCTTGACTTCACCCTTGGGAAAGAGGAGCGCAGGTGCCACCGATGTCCTGTGCGGCGAGCACGGCGAGCAGGGGACCTGCTGGGGATGCCTGGGGACATGCGGGGAGCACCTCGGGTTTGGGACCTCTGTCCTGCCCATGCAAACAGGCCCGATCCAGGCATTGCGGGGCGCCGGCAGGATCGGGACTGTGTCCTTGCTGCCTTCCCGTGATGGCATGAAGGCTTTGCTGCCTTCTCCAAAATGGGGCAGGAAAGCGGGGAGGGGGAAGCCATGAGCCCAGATGCCCTCCACCCGCTCCCGGAGGCATTCAGCCAGCTCCCAGCGCCAGCCTGAAACCCGAGCCAGTCCCACCCCATCCCGCCTCGCTCAGCGTCCCCTCTTCCTCTCCTCTCTCTGTTTTTCCTCATCCTCCTCTTCCTCTCCTCCCTCCTCATCCTCCCTCCCCTGGCCTTCTCCCCCAGGAGGGGACGGGCAGCCCCACAATGGGGCGACGTGGGCGCCTTCCCACCCCACAGCCGTGAGCCTTCCTCTGCCAGCAGCAGCGTCCGACCCTGGGGTGGCACGGGATGACAGGCTGGAGCTGCTCGGTTGATGGACGAGATTCTTTTCCTCTTCCTTCTTTTTATTTTTTTGCCATTTTCTAAAAAAAAATTGCACCTGCCCCAGCGCTGGCTGAAAGAAAAGCTTCCTGCCTTACCCCCACCGCCTCCTGCCTGGGATAAGAGGCAACATTCATTTCACCAAGTATTTTTTATTTTTGTCAACTAATCAGCCAGCAATTTTCTTGACTTCAGAAGAGAATCTTTATTTCTGGGATTTAATATATCCGTCTTTATACTGGAAAGAAAATACCGAGCAGGTAGGTGGATTAATGACACTACTTTTGGAAGAGGGTTGGTCCAGCAGCAAATGTGTCTCGTCTGGTCCGAAAGAAGGAGTTTTTGTGATTTATTTGCTGGGGTCTGCAGGGAAAGTGGGGATTTACCTTGATGGGGACAGCTGGGGCTGCGGCTCGCGTTTCGGTGCTTAATGCCGGGCAGGGCACCGGGGTAGCTGGAGCAGGAGGAAGGTGGATATGGGATGGATGCGGGGTGGATACGAAGTGGATGCAGGATGGGTGCGGGATGGATGCAAGGTGGATGTGGGATGGATATGGGATGGGTATGGGGTGGACGTGGGGTGGATGTGGGGTGGATGTGGGGTGGGTATGGGGTGGATGTGGGGTGGATGTGGGGTGGGTATGGGGTGGATGCTTGCCCTGTTGGTGCAGGCGGCATGCCGAGGGGCTGCTGGCCCACGGCAGCGTGCCGGACGTCTTTCAGCCCCTCTCTGCCGCAGAGCAGGGAGGGCCGGCAGGACAAAAGGCGACATTCTTCGGAGCGGAATAAGCATGAATGGAGTATTGAGAAATGCGATGTTAGGGACTAGATTGATTTCCGTGCCCCGTAACTGAGCCGTGGGTGCGCTGGCGGGTCTCCTCCGAACGCTGGGCCGGCAGCAGCCCCATGGCAGGAGCAGGAGTGTGCACGGGGTGCGCCCTACGTGGAAGGCCCATCCTGCACCCCTGGGACGGTGCTGAGACCTCATTTCTGACCATCAGCAGCAGCAGCAGCAGCGCCCATCGCTCCAGGAAGTTTTGGGCCCCGTGCAAGCTGCAGAGTCTAATTTTAGGCCTCCAGCTATCCAAGATTCACAGCCTGGCTTTACAGCCGCCGTGAAATAATGTCCTCAGGATGGCACTCCTCCGCCAGGCCCCGGCAGTGTCCCTGTCCCCGTCCCCATGGTGGGAGCCTGGTGCTGGGGACATGCTGAGTGCAGGGTGTCCCTGCCAGTGCACACCCAGCAGAGGTAGATGTCTGCCTTTTCTACAGCAGCTTTTGAACCGAGCAGCAAATGGAGGGGGAATTGTGTCTAATAAGAGGAGAGCACCGAGGGAGGGAGAGGAGCTGTGTGATGGAGAGGGCTGAGCGTGGATGTGGCCAGCCCGATAATTCAGGGAGGGTTTCCCAACGTCTGCATGGCAGGAGCCTGGAGCAGCCTCGGAGGCTTTTTGCTGGGTTTCCTGCTCTTGTGAATTCTTCAGCCCCAGAGGAGCAATGCCAGGAGCCTCCCCAGAAGAGGGCTGTGACCTGCTGGGGTGACATGGAGCACCTTCACTTCCCAGGAGGGGGCTGCGTGCTGTGCTGGACTGCCACGTCCACGCGGCGGGTTGGGAATTACCCATGCGGATGGGGAGCCTGTTTCCACCTCTTCGAGCGGTTAATTTAACGCGTGTCTCACGCAGCACGGTTTATTGCGGGGGGTGTGTGCTGCGGGGCCTGCCTGTAACCTCGTGCAGAGGAGAGAGAAGGACAAACTCCGCGGGGGTGCACGCAGGGTGCACCTGGGGCGGCGGCACCGTGGCACAGCCCGGCGGGCAGGATCCTGCCCCGCTGCACGGTGCCGGGGCAGCAGCCCTCAGGGTCCTGAGCTTTGGTTTTGAGGGTACGAGGTGCCCCTGCAGCCACAGCTTGTTCTCAGCAAAAGCCAGCCCCCCGCCATCGCTAACGCTGGTGTCTGCCTGTTCCAGGGGCAGCAGGAGGACCCTCGAGCGGAGATGAGCCCTGGCCCGTGCCCGGTGTGCGGGGCGCTGCCTGCCTCCCTGCTCCTCCTCTTCCTCCTCCTCGGCCCCACGGGTGAGCGCTGGCTGGGCCAGGTGGGGCGCGGGGGGGGGGCTCGGGCACCGAGGTCTTCCTCCTGGCTTGCTGCAGCGGGCAGATCGTCTTCGTGCAGAGAGTGCCACCATGCCCCTGGTGGCACTGAAGGAGGGCATGAGCTCAGCTCTTATCTCCCACCGTGTATTACGTGCGATAGCAAGGCCAGGACCGGCTGGTGGCCGGAGCAAGGCGCTGCCAGCATCCCCGGGACGTCCCCACGGTGCTTCTGGGGGCTGAGGACCCAGCCCAGAGCACGGGCTGGGCTCCTGGTGGGTGCTCACAGCCAGGGTACGGCTGCTTTCGCTCTCCTTCTTGCTGTTGGGAAGCATTTCAGTCGAAACTGGTGAAAGCAATTCCTGCTCCAGGATGAGTGGGTGCACGCCAGAGCTTCAGCAGCACGATTATTCCAGGCTGACAAAGCCAAACCACGCCGGTGCCGCGCTGGAGCGGTGGCATCGCGCTCCGTGACACCAACCCCTCCACCTCTCCTGCTCCTCTTCATGAACGGGCGCAGCAAAGTCACCGAGGAAGGGCGATGTGTCCTTCTGGCTGGTGGCTTTGCTTAGAAACGTGCCCTGAGGGGGGCTGTGTTTACACAGTTCCTTCTTTCTCTCTTTTTTTTTTTTTTTTTTTTTTGTTATTTTTTTGGCTTTGTGAGGCTGGATCAGAGAGAGCTGGAAGCTGCGTCTGTTCCCCAGGAACGCCGGTTTCCTCATTAGCGTGGACACACCGCGTGCGTGTTTTCAGGCCTCTCCTGACTTTGCTGGAGGATGCTCTTAAATGAATGCTTCGGAGCTTTGATCCTGACGGAGGGGAGATGAATATGGAATATTTAACAAAGCCATTCTCACCCGCTGCTGGAAATAGGTGGCAAAACCCCACCCGAGCCAGGATCAATCACTCCTAAAAGCCCCGGCACCTCCACCCACCCTTTGGCATCTCGCCCCAGCCTTTCCTCCCGGGTGCTGAGGCACTGCCACAGCGCCTTGCTGTCAGCTGGGGGGCCTCCAGCTCCCCCCTTGGCACAGTGCTCGGTGCCAGGTGCAGGCTGGCCAGCATCAAGCGCCCCCAAGACAGGCTCCTGGCCAGAAAACGGCGAGAAAAATGGGCTAAATGCTGCTGCAGCGCCCCAAAATAAAGCCCTCGGTACCGCGTGGTGCTGCCCACGTTCCACAAAAGCATTTCTGTTTAATTGGGCAGACAAACGAAGGGTCCCCCTGCTCCACCCCCAGCCTGGCCGAGCTCCTTGCGGGCTGGGGGGGCCATTAGTGAGGCAGCCCCTTGCTGGAGCCCTGGCAGCATCCCCGGGGCTCCTGTTCCCTGCAGGGATCAGTTTCCAGCGGGCGAGCCCCTGCTTTGTGCCCACCCCATCCAACGTGCCCCATCTCCTGCCCCGGCACCCGCCACCCCTGCTGCCGAGGGTCCTGAGGGTCCCCGTGCTTTTGGGGCCGCTTCCTGAGTTTTCCCTGGTGGGGATGCGGCAGCAGGCGGGTGTTTCCCAGCTGCTTGCACCGCTGCGAGGTGGGAGATGCGATTGCAAGAGGCAGATCTGCACGGACCTGCCGTGCCCTGCAGCAGCAGCACCCTGCAGCTCGCCCGGCGTCGGGGCCGCCCTTGGAGCGGCTTCATCCCATCAGCTGTGTCGGTACACGCATAGAAACACACAGCCTGCAAAATGCTGACTGCGCGGTGAAATAAATAAATAAATAAATAATTTACGAAGCACGGAGGGCTGCCCAGCGCAGCGTTTCCCATCAGGAAATCACCAGCAGGCTCCCCGCGGCAGCCAGGACCATTTCTCCGGGGGCTGCTGCCGTCGCTCGCCGTGCCCATAAAGCAAAGCTGCTGGCAGCGAGACAGCGCGGGGGAGCGGAGCGGAGAGGCAGCGGTGAAAGGCTCCTTCTGTCTGGAAGCTAGCAGCTCCCGGGCACGTGCCAGGAGAGCAGCTTGGTTTCATTAGGCTGCTAACAGCCACCCTTGGCACCTCTCTGCTGAGCTCCGTCCAAGGGTTTCGGGGAGCTGCGGGGACCCGCGGGAGCCAAGAGCGAGGGCGGTGGCGGGCGAGACGCAGGGGGCTGGAGCTGCCAGCTCCGCTGGAGCAGAGCCGAAATAATTCCCAGCACGTGCAGCTGGTCCCAGCCCTGCTCCCTCCATCCCTGTGTGTTTATCTGGGGAGCCCTGACCCTGCCTTCTCTGTTTCAGGCGCCTCCGAGCCTGCTCCGCTGCCGTTCCCAGGTGAGGTCCTTCGCTCCGAGCCGCTTTTCTCCAGGTTTTGCAGCTGAAAAAAAAATTAAAAAAAATGCGGTTTTGTTACAAACGGGGCTGCAGATGGGAGGCATGCCGGAACAAAGAGCGGCAGCAGAAAGCTAAACTTCTTTTACGGAGAGAAAATAGGGATCCTTTATGAGCCCTGCGCTGCTTGTTATCAGGCGAGGAAATCCTGCCAGCTCCCGCCGGCTGCCTGTCCCCGTGTCACTCACCGTGCCCCCGGCAATAAGTCCCCCGAGGGCAGCTTACACACGCGCTGCCCGCTGCCAGCAGCCTGGGGAAGCGTTTCCCTGCCGCCAGCTCCCACCGGGGACCGACTGCGGCCGCGTTCGCTGAGGCGAGCAGCAAGCTGCTCACTGCGCCTCGTCACCCGCGCCGCGCGGTGGCACACGGCTGGGTTGTCCCCGGGCTGCCGGCAGCCAGGAGGACGGTGATATTGCACCTCAGGTGATCAAAAAAAGGTGCAGGGGTGCCCGTGTCCCCGCCACCGAGCTCGGTGGGTGTTAGTGGTGGGGTCGGCAAGCCAGCAGCTGGCCCACGCTGTAGCCAAGAGTCACCCGTTTGATCCAAGGAGCGGCAATTTGGGGCAGAACGGGCCCAAACCCTCCGCAACGGAGACGTTTCTGGGTGTCTGCCGCCTCCTGGCCAGCCCGCTGAGCACCTCGCTGTGCCCATCCTCACAGAGCTGCGCCTGGCCAACGGGCCCGGCCGGTGCCAGGGCCGCCTGGAGATCCTCCACAACGGCTCGTGGGGCACGGTGTGCGACGACGACTGGGACATCGTGGACGCCAACGTGGTGTGCCGCCAGCTGGGCTGCGGCCACGCCATCGCCCTGCCGGCGCCCATGACCTTCGGGCAGGGCAGCGGGCCCATCTTCCTGGACAACGTGGACTGCAAGGGCCGGGAGGCGGCGCTGAGCGAGTGCTGGAGCCACGGCTGGGGCATCCACAACTGCTACCACTACGAGGACGTGGGCGTCGTGTGTAACGGTAACGGGGCGAGGGGCGCGTGGGGGGCTCGTGGTTCCCTGGACCTCCCGGAGGAGCCCCAGGGTTGTGTCTCGGAGCCTGTTCCTCCGAGGTTGGGTCAACAGAGCTTCTGCATCCTTCCTGCGACTCTTTTCTCGGCCCCGGTCACCTCCCTGGCAGGAACTGATGCCGTTTCTCATTCCCTCTCTAGAGCTCTTGCCCACGCCAGCAAGCGAAGGGCCGACCAGCAGGACTGCCACGGCCTCGGGGCGCAGTGGGGAAGGTGAGGGGCTGGGAGCCCGTCCCGGCTGGGGGCAACCTGAGGGGTGAGGGGAGCAGCACCACCACCCCCCACCACCCCCCACCACCCCCCACAACCCCCCACCACCCCCCAGTCCTTCCCCTCCACCCCGGTGGGCTGCCCAAGAGGATCGGACCCCCAGCACCTCCACCTTTGGGGCCAAATCCTGTTCCAGCACTTCGTGCGGGATCCCGCCAGTCGTGCCGCCCTAACACAGCACCCCTGCCACCTGCTCAGGGGGGTTCTTCCCCACCAGAGCCCAGCTCTGTGGGTCGGTGGCCTCGAGGGGACAGCGAGACGCTTGTCCCCCGTGCTGTCCCCCTCCAGGCGACGGCAGCATCCGGCTGGTGAGCGGGGCGGACGCCTGCCAGGGCCGGGTGGAGATCTTCTACGGCGGGAGCTGGGGCACGGTGTGCGACGACGACTGGGGCCTGAGCGACGCCGGCGTGGTCTGCAAGCAGCTGGGCTGCGGCCGAGCGCTGGAGTCCAAGAGCAACGCCTATTTCGGCTACGGCACGGGGCGCATCCTGCTGGACAACGTCAACTGCGAGGGCAGCGAGCCCGTCCTCTCCGCCTGCTACAGCCTGGGCTGGGGCATCCACAACTGCGGCCACCACGAGGATGCCGGGGTCATCTGCACGGGTAACTGGGGGCAAATCTGCGGGGGGGATAGCCCCGATGTGGGGCATCCTTGTCCTCTCCTGGGGCTCGGGATGGAGCTGTGCAGCAGAAATCATCTCCCTGCCCTCGCTGCGGGGATGGGAAGGGAGGGAAGGAGCGGTGCCAGCGCCGGGAACGCCGCCAGGCTCGCCCCCCGCCCCTCTGCCATCGCCCAGCCCTGCCATTATCCGCTGATTGCCATTCATAACGTTAATAAGCCCCTTGAATTCCCTCGTTATCGTGGCTAATGACCGGAGCAGGAAGCGCCGCTGCTTCCCTGCTATTAGCTGACAATGGGGCTGATGGGGGGAAAGGGGAAATTTCCTCAGGGTGTCCCTTTGCCCCCCAACCATGGGCCGTGTGGGGGACGGGTGGCAGCGCTCGGAGCCCGTCAGGTGGGGCGGGACCTCGGGGAAGCCTGCTTTGGAGCTGGCGTGGGGCTGGCTGCATGATGCCTGCCTCCACCACGCTCCCCGCTGCTCCTGACCCTGCCCATTCTTGAATAATTTGCGTATCGAGGCTCAGAAATGTCCTGCAGCACTTGTATGGGGCTGGAGAAGCTCCATCTCCAGCATGTGGGAGGTGGGGATTAAAGAGGAAGCTTCATCTCCATCTCCATCATGCCCATCTCCATCATCTCCATCACCATCATCTCCATCTCCTTCTCCATCATCTCCATCTCCTTCTTCATCATCTCCATCTCCACCATCTCCATATAATCTCCATCTCCATCTCCACCATCTCCATCTCCACTCCATCATACCCATCTCAATCTCCATCGTCTCCACCTCCACCATCTCCCTCCGTCCTCTCCATCCTCGCACCCTCGCACCACTCCGTTCCACGTCCCAGGGTCCCAGGCCAGCTGCTCTGCAGCTTCTCCCCGCCTGTCCCCTCTGTCCCTCTGTGTCCCTGCAGGCCTGGACACGTCCACCATCACGTCCTTCACCACCTCGGTGGCCCTGGACTACCAGGAGACACTCACTGCCACAGCCACAGGTATGGGGTCAGCAGCCACCAGTGCCATGGCGGGGGGGGGGGGACGGGGGACCCAGGCGCATCTTGGCGAGGTTTTGGGGCTCTCCTGGGTGACCTTCCCCATGGCACATCCCCAGGAACCTCTTCCTGGCCCCTCAAGTGCCTTCGCCATGGGGCCACCATGGGGCTGGGGGGCAGCAGGGGCCAGGACCGGACCCCCCCCAGTGTCCCCATGTCCCTGTCCTTGTCTCAGCGGTGACAGACGGCCGTGAGCAGCCCACGCCGGTGACCGAGGTGGCCACAACCGTGCTCCTCACCTCCCAGATGGAAAGTAAGCGTGCGGCCGCTGCTGGTGCCCCATGGGGTCTGGCGCGGCCCCCACCCCGAGGTGCCCCTTCCCCAGCCCTGGGAACATGACCCCGCAACCCCAGGGCTCGCCCCTGTATGCCAGGGGCACCCCAGGGCTCATCCGTGCTGCCGGGGGCTGCCCCATGTCCCCAGGGGTTACCGGGTGATCGCAGTGCGCACCCGTGCCACCAGGGAGTCACCCCATCTCCCCAGGGGGCTCCCCGGATGTCCCAGGGCTCCCCGCATCTCCCCAGGGACCCCCCATCTTCCCATGGTGTTCACCCCACCTCCCCAGGGGCTTCTCCCATCTTCCCAGGGCTCCCCACATCTCCTCCAGGCTCCCCACATCCTCCCACGGTGCTCCCCCCATACCCACAGGGCTGTCTCCTACACCCCAGCTCCAGCAGGCTCCCCCCATTCTCCTTAAGGGCACCCCCCATCTCCCCAGGCTCTCCCCCACCTCCCCATGTCCCCCATCCTCCCATACTGTCCCCCTCCCATCTCCCCACGACCCCCCCTGCCCTCCCACCCCCACCCCCCCCCCCCCCCCCCCCCTTTTGGGCCCCCCCCCCCCCTCCCGTGGCTGTGCCGGCGCCCACCCGCAGGTGCCGGCGTGCGGCTGGCGAACGGCAACGGGAGCTGCCGCGGGCGCGTGGAGGTGCGGCACGGCGGCACCTGGGGCACCGTCTGCGACGACGACTGGGACTTCCCCGACGCCCAGGTGGTGTGCCGGCAGCTGGGCTGCGGCCACGCCATCTCCGCCACCGTCCTCGGCTTCTTCGGCTTCGGCAGCGGGCCCGTGCTGCTGGACAACGTGGGCTGCGCCGGCGGCGAAGCGCGGCTGGCCGACTGCTTCCACCTGGGCTGGGGGCAGCACAACTGCGGCCACCACGAGGACGCCGGCGTCGTCTGTCGAGGTGGGTGGCGCGCGGCGCCCCGCCGGGATCGGGCGTCGGGTGGGGTGGGGATGGGAGAGGCCGTGGGGATGGGCAGGGTGCTCGTTTGGGTGGTGGGAGGTGGGGTTTGGGGTACCCCAGTTGGGCACTGGCGCGCCGAGGTCCCCAGGGAGGTGGTCGTGGCGTCCAGCCTGTGGGTTTGGGGGTGTTTGGGTGATGGCCTCAGACACACGGTGTGGTTTTTGGGTGGCCTGGTGCTGAGCCGGGTGTTGGACTTGACCCCGGGGGGTCCCTTCCAACTTGGGATGTTCCGCGGTTCTGTTCTGGGGAGGACGGCAGCAGCGGGATGCTGGCAGGTGGCGGCCGACACGTGGGTGCCACCTCTGCTCCCATGGGTGCTCCCGGCCCCTGTGTCCGCAAGCACAGCGACCACATTTCCACACCACATCACCTCTCCCCAGCTCCTGTCCCCTGCCAGCCGCTCACACGGGGACTCTGAGCTGGCCCCAAAAAGCATGGACGTCCCCCAAACTGCCCTCCCCACCCCTTCCCCGTGCCCCAGGTGCTGACGACTCAGGAGACCATTCCCAAGAAGCCACCGTCACAGCCACCACGCCAGCCCCGACCCACCCGGAGGACGGTAGGTGCCCTGTGGTCCCCAGGGGGGGGTGTGGATGGATGTCACCATCCTTGGGACAGAGGCTGGGAGAAGCGAGGCTTGTTTTGGGACGAGCCCCATCTCCCCCACCCGATGGGGAGCCACCCCACCCCGACGTCCTCCCCGCAGGCTCCCTGCGCCTGGTGAACGGCAGCCACCGGTGCGAGGGGCGCGTGGAGATGTTCCACCTGTCCCAGTGGGGCACGGTGTGCGACGACGCCTGGGACCTGCGGGACGCCGAGGTGGTGTGCCGGCAGCTGGGCTGCGGGCGCGCTGTGGCGGCCCTGGGGGAAGCGCCCTACGGCCGGGGCGCCGGCTACATCTTCCTCGACAACCTCAAGTGCAAGGGCAGCGAGCCCTCGCTGCTGCGCTGCTCCCACATCCGCTGGGACGTCCACAACTGCGACCACTCGGAGGACGCCGGCGCCGTCTGCAGCCTCCTATGACCGGCCGCCCGCGGGGACCCTCGTGCGGGTACGGCGGGGAGGGGGCTCGGGGTTCAGGAGCTGGGGAGGGATGGGGGGCTCCGTGGGGATTGTCGATGCAGCAGGGTATAAATCAGGCGGGCGGGAGCCGATGCCAAGCACGCTCAAACGAGATGCGAGGTGTGGTGCGAGCCCAGTTCCCCAGGGAGATGAGGTTGGGCGATCGCGCTGGCTGCCCGTGGACGTGTGCCTCGCCGGCTCGTGAACCTGCCGGCTGGCTTCACCCGAGTTGGGCAGGAGGGGAGAGGTCTCCAGGGTGATGCGTTCCCACTGAATTCTTTAAAATAGACAGCGGGGGGGGGGGGGGGGGGGAGAGGCCTTTACGGGGGGGGGAAACCTAACGAGCTCAACACCATGTGAGCCATCAGAGAATCCACCAGCAGGCACTGCTGGACGCCAGCCTTTGCGAGCAGAATTTGTGCCCCATCACGACCCGCTAGCACACGTGGGGCCAGGCAGCGGTGGCTCCTGGTGGCCGGTGTCCCCGGCTCGGACACAGCCACCTCCCTGCCTCCACGTCCCCTCTCGTCCCTCGGGGCGCTGCCTGGGGCTCCCTCGGGCGTCTGGGGTCAGCGCTGGGTTTCCTCGGCTCCTAAAGCCTTGGGTGAAGCTCCCAAGGTGAAGCGTAACCCAGGGCTGGGCTCCATCCAGAACATTCCAGCTGCTCTGCAGCGAGGTGCTGCCGTTCTCCCCTTCGCTTTGCAGCCCCCCATCAACCTCCGGACGAGGTTCCTCTCCCCGTGCCGCCGGGAGAAATACCCAAAATCCTCCCAAATCCTCACCAGGTCCCCATCCCGCGGCTGCCCCCTAATTTCCCCCCGTGCCCACGTCGTCTCCTCTCCTCCTGCTCCTCTCCTGAGCACAACCACAAACAGGAGCAGGGCGAGACGGGGCTCGTGCAGCCTCCCCGTGTCCCCCATACCCCTGTGTCCCCATGTCCCCATGTCCCCATGTCCCCGTGTCCCCATGCCCGCTGCCACCCAGACCCCAGCACGGTGGCGGCGCCCTGCAGCGCAGCCCCTTTGTCCCTGTAGACCACGGGGACGCACCGGGCACCGTTTCCACCAGGAAGCAGAGAAAATCTGCTCATTGGGTCCGTGTAGGGTGTGTGAAAGCGTTTCTGGGGTGCCACGACTGCTGCGTAACGCAGGGGGGGCCGGGGTCCCCCTCCTCCCCACTCGGCCCCGTGTTTGTACAATTCTTTTGTTAATAATAGATTGTGCACATTCCCGTTTTTTCCACTTTTCTTACGCCTTTTTTTTTGGGGGGGGAGGGGGAGTGTTTTGTGAATAAATAAAATCCCTTTTCAAGCGAGCGCTCGCCTCTCTGCAACCCGCTCCGAGGCTCGGTGGAAACGAAGGGCTTGGGACAGGCGATGCCCCCGTGCCACGCGAGGGGGGCTCGGGTTTGGCCGTGTGAGGTCGGCACAAATCCCACCCGTGCGCACCGACCGCAGCTCACACCGAGCTGGGGACCAAGCTCGGACCCTCCTGGGCTCAGAGGAGGGATTTGGGCTCTGGCTCTGCTCCCGGCTGGCTTTGGCAGCCCCGGAGGCTGCGGGGTTGCTGCTGAGGCGGGCGGATTGCTGCTGTGCAGCTGGACGGGCTCCGCAGTGCTGACGGCAGTAAATCCGGTGCTGCTCGCTGACGCCGGGGGAGCGGCCGGGCAGAGCGGCCGTGCTGGGAGCTGCTGGGGCCGCAGCCTTCAGCAGGGGGCTGGGGGCGGGCAGGGGGGGGGGGCTCTGGGCTCAGGCTCCAGCCCCCAGCCCAATTCTGCAGGGTTTTCTGCACCCAGCCCGCCAGCATCCCACGGCGGTGACCCCAGCCGTGGCACAGCCGCTGGACCTCCGCTGCCATCAGCATCCCAAAGCTGCTCCCAGCCTGCTGCAGGTGCCCTCGGGTGCCCCTCGTCCCCTCCCCGGCACGCTGCTCTGGGTCCCGTGGGGAAACTGAGGCACGGAAGCGACCCCTAGCAAAGCCATCGCGGCACAGCCGGGCGCGGGCTTTGGGTGCCCTGACCCTGGCAGGACGCAGGAGCAGGCTGCGCAAAACCCTTCCCGTGTCCCTGCTGCCCACCCCCCCGCTCCATCCCCTCTCCCCCCCAGGTCCCTTCCCCGCTGTCACCCGCTCCCGGGACAGGCGGGGAGGAGGCTGGAGGCCAGGAGGCCCCGGGGACCGCGGGGTGCCGAGGGCTCTCCTCTTTGTGCGCTGCATCAGCTGCTTCCCCCACCTCGGCCGGAGCAGCTGCGGCCCCGCACGGGTCGATGCCATCGATCGGTTCCTGCCTCCGTCCCCAGGGAGGGGATGGCGCGGGGGCCGGGGAGAGAGAATGAATATTTCACCAGGTCCGGGCAAAAGCCGGGGTTATTTTGGGGGCCGGATTTATGGCCTATTAGGAATAAGGAATGAGTCTGTGCTGGGGAGAGGAGACCCATTAATCCAGGCGGAGGGAGCAGAAATGAGCAAGGGGAAATGGAGGAGGCTGTAATTATTTCACCTTGTTCCAGAACAAGAACTCGGTCCGGCCGAGTGCTGGGAACTGGGGCACGGGCACCCCGAGAGCCCTGTGAGCCCGGGGGGGGGGGGGAGCTGCCCCAGCAGGGAGCCGGGCTCACGGCGTGCTGCGGGGCAGGGGTGCTGAGCTGGGTTTTTAATCCCCATGATTGGTCTGGGGGCACTCGGGGTGGACGGGGGTCCCGTTTGGGGACCAGCGTGAGGCCTTTTTCCCTGGCGGGGTGGAGGATGCGCTGCCGGCGGGGTCGCCTCACCGTGATTTGGGGTGGGCGCGTGGTGCAAGGCTGCTACCCCCCAACAGCCCCCGTGCCCCTTTAGGGCAATCCCACGCGTGCCTACAACCACAGGAGCCGGGGGCGAGTCCCTGCAGGGCCCCCGCCGTGCTCGGCACCGCCTGCGTGACCTTGGGCTCCGCTCCCAGCCCTCCGCACCTCCACCCCGAACCCCCCCCCGCCTGCCTCAGTTTCCCCCGTCCTTCCCATCCCCTGCTGCGGGGGGCTCCTGGGGACAAGGGGACCGTGCCGGGGGGGGGGCTCCCGGGGACAAGGGGACCTGGGCAGGGGGGGCTGCGGGACGCGGCCGCCGCCGCCGTGCTGCTGGCCGGGCCTCCCGCCCGCGCTGCGTCCTCCTTCCCCGCGCCTCCCGTGTCTCACGGTGACGTCAGCCCGGCGGAGCCAGCAGCTATTTCGGGATCTGCAGAGTCACTGGTGCAATTATTCCGCTGGCCAAGGCACACAACGCTGGGGGGGCCGCGGGGCCGGCTGCCCCCACCGCGCCGGGGGGGGGTCTGCACGGCCGCAGCCCTTGGGTGCCCGGAGGTCGGAGCCTCTCCTCGTCGCTGCAGGCCCAAGGGCTCCCTGCCGCGGCTGCGGATCCTCCCATCTATCATCTCCTCTCTCGTGGGTTGTGGGATTTCATTTTTTTTTTTTTTTCCTTCCCCCCCCCCCCCCTCCCCTTCCCACCCGTTCCCCTGGCGGCAGCCATCCCACGTGGGCTGCAGAGCGCTGGCGACATCCAGCTGGCGGCCAGCATCGCCTTCCTCCGGGGAGAGGCACGGGAGCAGGGAGCTGGTGGCAATGTGGGGACGTGTCCCCCCCCCGGGACGATGTCCTGGCACAGCCTGAGGGCAGGGGGCTCTGCTTAGGGGGGAGCTGGGGGGGCCTGGGCTCTGCCTCCAGCTGCGGTGGGGTTTGGGGGCTGGCACCGGTCCCAGATTCCCCCTCGTGGTGCTGCTCCTGTGTGTCCCAGGGGTCCTGTGCCTTATTTCAGCTGATTTAGGGTGGGGGGCTGATTTAGGGTGGTGGGCACCCCCCTCCTGTGCAGGATCAGCCCCTTCGGAGCTCCATCTCCCCCCCTACCGTGGCTCCAAGCGGCTGTCCTTGTCCCCAGTGGGCTGTCCCCTTTTGTCACCTTCATTAGGGACACCCGCGAGGCTCCCTGCGGGTGACAGCTGCTGTCAGGGTCAGGCCGGGCGCTCGCCTCTGCCTTGTGCTTTGTCCTGGGGCCGTGCCACGTGCTGCTGTCACGGCGGAGGGACGCCCGTCCCCGGCACACAGCACAATGGGTGAGCAGCTCCTGCCCCGCCAGGGACTCCGTGCTTGGGGACACGGGGACATTTGGGGTGCTCAGCCCTTCTCCACGGGGCTGGGTGCCTTTTCCAGCCGCCCCCCTGCCGGGTGACAGCGAGAGGGGACGCGCACATTGGTGCCGTGAGAAGCTGAGCCTGGGGGGGCTCCATCCTCCCCGAAAGCAGGGCTCCGAAATCACCAAATCACTTAAAAAAAACCCCCAAGGTCTTCCCATGTGACCCCGGCATCCTTCAGTCCCAACCCCCATGGAAAGAAAAATAAATAAATAACATTAAAAAATAAAATAAAAATCCTTTCTCCTAAAGCCTGCAAGATGCTAGGGGAGCGAGGGGAGCCGTGCAGCTCCAAGCGGGGGGGACACGGGCCGGGGGGGGGGTGACTCCGGGCGTGGGGCAGGTGCCAGGGGAGGGTGGCAGCGACGTGGGGTGGGTCTGCCCCACATGGTGTGGGGCGCGGGGCTGGGGGGGCCGAGGGGGGGCCGGGCGCCGGGCGAGGCGGTGCTGAGTCACGCTGCAGAGCCGCGCAGCAAGACAGCAGCAACCGCCCGCCCGCCGCCACCGCCGCCTCTGCCGGGGATGGATGCGACAGCCCCGTCCTGCCCGGTGGTCCGAGCCCCGCCGGCAGCGTGGAGGGGCCGCGGGGGGGTGTGGAGGACGGGGTGATGCCCGTGGGGGGTGATGCCACGGGGGGCTGGGGGAGGATGGGGTGCTGCTGTGCGCCGGGTGCCGGCTGTCCCCGTGCTCCGCCGTGCAGCTCCGTGGCTCCCTCCTCTTCAGCAGGGATGGGGCGGCTCTGGGACCCCCGCGGGACCCCCATGCCACTGCGTGGGGACACCTGGAGTGGTGCAGGAGAGGTGTCCCCAGGTGGCTGTGAGCAGGGGGACAGCACTAACAGCAACCCCGCAGCAGCGGGGATCCAGCTTTCCACCTGGCAACGCAGTTTTGGGGTGCAGAGACCCCCCCCCTCAGCTCCCCCAGGGACACGGGGCCAGCCCTGCACCGGGTCCCCAACACCGCTGCCACAGCACAGGACAAAGGGACACACTGCAGAGGGAAACTGAGGCACGGGCGGGCACTCTGGGGATGTCACCCAGGTGCTGTCACCTCTCACGCAGCGCCCCGAGCCCGAAGGACGCTGGTGGCCGCCCTGCCCCACGCTGCCCCCCCGGCCCTGCAGGGCTCCAGAGTGCTTCTGGAGGGACCGAGACAGCCAGGGTCTGTATTTTTTTTTAGGCTCCATCAGCGCTGTCTGGGCGGTATTTATATCGGCTCCTTAAATAAGAGCTGCCATCCCAGCCTGCTGCGCCTGCTTAATTATTAACGCCCCGTGGGGAGGCGGTGTGCCGGCTGGTCCCTGTGTCCCCACGGGGTTGGGGGCTGGGTCCTGCACCCTGGTCCCCCCCCAGGTCCCCACCAGGGCTGGTGTCCCAGCAGGAGCCGAGGCCACCCCAGCTAAAATCGGGAACATCCCCATGCGAGCATCCTCCCTGGGGCCACGGGAAAGGCTCAGGGGGGGATTTTCTGAGAGGGGAGCATCATGGTGCAGCCACCGCTGCATTTCTGGGTGCTGCAGGGCTCACGATAGCACCAGGGATAAAAAGAGAGTGGCTTGGGGCAGCCACAGGCACTGGGACCCCCGAGCTCCTGGGGCTGCTGCAGGGCTCACCCCCGGGTCGCTGCTCATGCTGCAGGACGCACCGCGCCGCCTCCCGCATCCGCCAAGGGCTGGGACCGAGAGCCAGCCCCGCTTGTCCCTGTGCCAGCGCCGGTGTCGCGTCAGCTGGCAGGGCCCCGTCCCCCTCCCCGCCTAGGCTGGTGACTCAAGTCCCAGCGTGCTGCTAACGAGCAGATGCAGGCAGACGTGGGGCGAGGGGAGGGTCCCGGCTGCCCCCTTCCCCATCCCCATCCTCCATCCTCCATCCCCAGCCTCCATCCTCCATCCCCAGCCTCCATCCTCCATCCCCAGCCTCC
>NC_048911.1:4809582-4865351 GCF_011077185.1 Oxyura jamaicensis
AGCCTCCATCCTCCATCCCCAGCCTCCATCCTCCATCCCCAGCCTCCCTGGCTCTTGCTGCTGCCCCTCCCAGCTCCCTGGCCCCGTGCCCTGCCTCTGAGCTCCTTTTCTGCCCCCACCCCACGTTCGTCCCTGCCCGTGCCCGTGCTGCATTCCCCCAGCTGCTCTCAGCAAGCAGCAGAAAGCCCCTGCCCCGAGCACCCCCGGCGGGGAGCAGGATGGTCCCCCAGGGATGTGGGGTGAGGGCTCCGGGCAGGGTTTAGCCCCGGTACCTCGCAGCAAGCTCGGTGCAGGCAGGCAGCAGGGCCGGCGCTGAGCAGCGCAGGAGGGCAGCTGCTGCAGCAGAATTAATTTGGGCTTGCGAAGTGCTGAGAAAGCCTCGGATAAAAGCCCGGGGCTGAGCACAAAGCGCTGCAGCTCCGCAGATGAGGGGGGGAGGATGTTCTCCCCAGGGCTTCCTCCAGGCTGCTGGGCCCCCCAGCTTTGGTGCATGACAGAGAGGGGGGAGAAGGCTGCGGGGCTGGAGGATCTGCCTCCCCGGGGCAGGCAGCGAGGCTGGAGGCTGCCCAGGAGCACCAGGAGCAGGGTGGGGAGACCCCGACCCCAGCTCCGCACATGGGCCCCGGGTAGTGCCACCCCGCTGTCCCCCTGCTCTGTTGTTCCCCTGCAGGGTTTCACCATGGTGATGTTCAAGCCCACCTCAAGGGCACTCTGGCTGGAGCCAGGGATGTGTCCCCGAGGAGGTGTTGTAACCCTGAGGGAATGAGGATGCCATAAATCCTTCACAGGACCGCAGCTGCGGGGTCAGACGGGGCTCCTGCCGGTGGGGACAGCCCCTGAGCATCCTCGCTCGTGCTCCCCGCTGCTGGGCACCCCGTCCCTGCCACCACCACGGAGGACACGCAGGTCCCCAAGAACCAGGGTGCTGGGGACACCGCTCAGGGTTGGAGGCAGGAGCCGTGGCCATGCCCCTGTACCCACTGCCACCACCCTCATCCAGATGCAGCCCGCAGCAGGCTGGGGGTAAGGATTTCTGGACAGATTCTTGGAGTAGTCGGCAGCTAAAGCAAGCGAGCCTCCAAGTGTAAGACCATTTGCACATCCCTTGCAGTGTCACAAGGCATTTACAGCATGTAGGAAGGCCAGAAAATGCGAGGAGAAGGACTTGTCTTCCAGGCCACGGGAACGAACAAAGTGGCACATCTGAACGCTCCGGAGTTATTTTAATACTGCAGGCGGAATAAGGGTTATCAGGTTTTTCAGGGACATCTGCAGAACAGACCCACATCCTCCGGGTCTTGGTAATTTCCCAAACCTGCAGCCTTCTGGGATCGTGCTCGGGTGTGTGTACACGTCCCAGGCAGAGCTGGAGGGGAGAAGGGTTTTTACTGATGGGCAAACCGATCACACACACCAGAAGCACCCATCTCAGCACCACGTAACCCTCCCCACACCGCCTCCTGGTCTGTAAAACAGAGTAACGGAGCAGTGTGAGGAGGGCTGATTTATGCGTCGGAGCAAAAAGGGGGCTGGATACATAACAGATAAATATTATGGCCTGATCACTATTCTGAAGAATTTACAGCATTATGAATATTGCATTCTGACCTGTGACGGGGAAGAAAATTGTCTGCACTGTGAGATGTATTTATTGCTGTGGTGCTTCGACAGGAATAAATCAGCATTTGCTCGGTCTGGGGCACATACACAGCCACCACAAATAGGAGAGCTGCAGTGATTCGGACTAGCTGAGAATCCGCCATATTCATGCAAATTACCAGATAAGTGTCATAAGGTTTGCATGGAGAGGCAATATTTTTTATTAGGCCAGCTGATATATTTGGAAAAACAGACGGGCTTCCAGGCACACAAGGCTTCTTCAGGCCCAGGCTCGTGTTACATCTTACCTGTGAGAATCCAGGGCTGGTACCCAAGGGCTAATACTATATTTTTATTTTTTTTCAAGTTAGAGGAACAATATATTTGACCCACATGTGGAAACATCACTCAGAAAGCCTTAAAACCCGGGAAGAGCACACAGCTCCAGGCTGGTCCGTACCCAGAGACCTGGCTTCGTTGTGGCAGACCGTCCTGTTTGGCTTGGATGATGCCCTGTGGCTGTAGCAACACCTGAAAAAAAAAGAGGATGCTTGAGACCCACAAAGTTCTTTAATATTCTCCTACATTCTCCACTTCTTTTTTTTTTTTTTTTTGGCTCAAATTTTATCCCCAAAGCTGGTGTCATACCGAAAACAACACAAAAACGGAGCTCTCCAGAGGCTGCGAGCCTTGCTGGGAGAACGAAGGCGCCACTATCACAAAAGAGGAATAAACTGCTGTTGTGTCCGGCCGCTGTCCTGGGGCGGCCGCCGTGGTAAACAAAAGCGGGGCACAATGGCTGCTTTCACAGCCGGGCACCGCGTGTGCCGCGGGGTGTGAGGCCAGAGACGGAGGGGAGGCGGGCGAGGGGATGGGAGAGCACTTGAGTGCCGATGGAGCACGTTTGTGGCAATTGACTCAAGAGCCCTGAGCTGTGCTTGGCTTCACCAGGCTTGCACGAGAGGAAAAAATCCACTCTGTAAAGCCAAGAACCTGCGTGGGCTCACCAAAACGCCGAGCTGGTGCTGGGGTTGGCGAGGGAAAATGCCTTCAAGGGGAGAAAGGCACAGCATGGCGCATCGCCGTGGGATTTCCATCCACTGATGACGAATGCTTGGAGCTCGGCCCTGTGAACGTGAACCTGCACGGAGCCTTGAACAGCCCGAGCTGAAAAGCCGCAGGGCGTGGGGAAGGTTTAACGTCGGTTTCGTTAGAAACCTGTCCGACCTCACCCGCGAGCTACGATGTGAACCGGTCAGCTCTTGAGCAAGATGGCCAAGGGAAGGAGGGTGGAGGGGAAGGAATGCGATAGGCAGTGGTGTATCTCAGGAAGGAAACGGAGAGGATCTGCACGTATTTCTAGTTTTAAGGAACTATTTGTCAGAAGAGGTGGTCTCTTATTTCAGAACCTCTATACAAAGACCTAATTTGTGTGAGTGAACCAAATCCACTCAATACAATTTTTGTTACTTGTAAAGCAGTGCTAAAACCACAACAAAGATGGAGATCTTAGCAAAAATTTGTGCTGCTCGCCATCGTAAAGCACTATCCGCATCTCCACACCAACTCATCTCCACCTGGTGAGGCCATCTCCACAGGTTTGCGATAGGCACAGTCAGCTGTGGCTGCTAACACCCCAGGAAAACCAGCACACTGCATGCCCCGGTGCCACGAGGGTTTCCTGAGGTGTTTCAGAAGAAAAACCACAAGACCAGGGGACCAGCAGATTTGGATGAGTCGCCATGCCCATCCGTCCCTCCAGCTTCAGCCACGATGGTGATGGCACCTCCAGGGATGGTGGCGTCGGGAAGGGCTGGGGACGAGCAGAGAGCAAAGATGGCACTCGCCAACACCAAAAGGCGTCAGGAAGCGCTTCCACCACGGTCAGCACCTCTCGTTAAACCCTTCTCCTTTTCCACAGTGCTGGTGTATCCTCTAAATACAGTGTTATCTACAGGGTTTTAAGGAAAAAGCGCTTTCTTATGGCTTCTAACGGAGCTCCTAACACACAGCAGCAGCTCTGCTAGGCGCCGAGCGAAGGCGCGTTTCTACTTCACTCAGAAAATTGTAGTTTTTATTTATTTTAAGGGTGGCGGAGCACTGGGACAGGTTGCCCGCAGAGGCTGTGGCGTCTCCTTCTCAGGAGATCCCCCAAACCCGCCTGGGTGCCCTCCCGCGCGGGGTGCTCGGGGTGACCCTGCTGGGCAGGGGGTTGGAGTGGATCCCCGCAGATCCCTTCCAACCTCGGCCATTTGGTGGTTCTGGGATTCCCTACGGACCACCGAGCGTCACGGGCAGGCCACCAGGCGTTAGTGATGCCCTTCCCCGGGGGGCTGCTCCCCTCGGTGAAGGGACAGCGGGCGCCAGGCGTGCAGCAGGGTGACTCAGCACCACCGCAGGCCTCAGCACCGCGCCGCCACCATGCTGGGGACCCCAGCGTGAGGGGGACTCGGGGAGCGGGCACAACATGGCGGAGGGGGGGTGTGGGGGGGGCTCTGTGTGTGTGCTTGGGGACACAGCAACGGCGGGGCCGTGAGGGGCCGGGCCTCGGGGCCTGGCGGGGCCCTCCCGGCGGTGAATCAGCAGCGGGGCCGCCGCGCCCCGCCAGGGCGGGCGTGTGTGTGTGTGGGGGAGGTGGAAAGGGAGGAGGGGGAGAAGGGAGGTGGCCATTTTGTCAAGCGGCCAGCCAGGGCGAGGCGCGGCGCGCGGGGCGCGCTGGGAAATGTAGTCCTCGGGGGGCAGCAAGGCGGGGAGGGCGAGGGGGGGAAAGACTTCATCTCCCGGCGTGCCCGGCGAGGGGGGGACGGGAGGGGAGCAGAAGGGGGCGGGGCGTGGATGGGCGTGGCCGGCAGGGGGCGTGGCCAGCAGGGGGGTTGTGGCGCGCTCACAGCCCCGCCAGCAGCCGCCGCCGTCCCCGCTGCAGCGCCGGGAGCCGCCGCTTCCTCCTCGTCCTCCTCCGCCTCCTCCTCCTCCTCTTCCTCCTCCTCAGCCTCCTCTTCCTCAGCCGCCTCCTCCTCCTCCTCCCGGAGACCCCCCCCCGGCCCCCCGCGAAGATGGTGGACCGCGAGCAGCTGGTGCAGAAGGCCCGGCTGGCCGAGCAAGCCGAGCGCTACGACGACATGGCGGCCGCCATGAAGAACGTGAGTGTCCGGCCGCCCGTCGGTCTGGCCGGCCGGCCGGGTGTCCCCGGTGTTGGGGTGTGTGTGTGGGGGGGTGGACCCGCCGCCCTTCCCTTCCCTTCCCCCGGCCCCACGGGGATGGCTGCGGGGTGGGGAGGGGGCGGCTGGAGGGAGGGGAAGGGGTGGGGGGGGGGCACGCGGACCCCTCTCGGTCCCCCTCTTGTCGCCGGGTCCCCTCCCCTGCTGCAGCTCCAGCTCTGAGCCCCCCCCCCCCCCGGCCCTGCCCCTGCCGTCCAGCACCGTGCCCTCACCGGTGGTCCCCAGCCCCGAACCCCATCCCTGCGTCCCCAGTCCCCTCCTCAGTCCCCGTCCCCCCACTGCAGGAGATGTCCGTGGGGTCCTGCGCTGCCCCCAGCCCCACGCGGGGCTCCCCACGCTGTGGGGTGAGGCTGTGGGGTGGGGTTGGGGGGCGTCGGGGGGGCTCTGCCCGCACGCCGCTGCCCAAACGGCCCCCGCTGCCCCCGCGCATCCCTTCCCCTGCGCGGGCTGCGAGGCTGCTGCGCCCCTGACCCCGAGGAGCTGAGCTGAGCCTTTCCCTGCCAGGGCTTTGCCTCTCTTTTTTTTTTTTTTTTTTTTTTTTTGCTGCACTTGTTTCGAGATTTATGAATTGAGTCATGTTGTATTCATTTCACGCTCTTAAAATAAAGACTCTGCATATAGCAGGCTGATCTGATTTGTGACACCGAACGCTCCCCTTCAATGCTGACATTTTGACAATGTAAGAAGTAAAAAAACATATCTCTGATCTGATCTTGCAAACAAAGCAATCGTGGGAGGCAGGATCAAGTCATTCCAGAAGATTCTGCATTTGTCATATTGCAGAGAGGCTAGACTGGGTGGAGGGAGGGAGGGGGTGCTTTAAAGGGGAAAACTGTTCTTTATGTTTGTCTTCTGAGTCAGGTCTGAACCTTTGAGAGGAGCTGGGGTGTCCTCCCTTGCTGATGAGAAGTGAATGCTGATCTAGGAATGTCGCAGTCTGTCTGGGATGCAGCTCGCTGAGCCCATATTGCACCATTTTGACAATAACCTTGCATTTATCACACAGACAAAACTGTCACAGCCAGCGATCGGGGAGGGAGGAGATGCCTTTTCAAGGAACGAAATACGGATAATCAGGAGATAATATCGCGTTAAAGCACCCGGGCTGCTCCTCTGCCGCTCCGTGGATTTTATTCCGTTTTCCCATAACGGCATCCATTCATTTTTAAGGCAGAGCTGGCTGGGGGAGCAGGCACCACAGCTTATTTCACGCGGATAACGCAGCCATTAGCACAAAGCCAGCGGGGATGTGCCTGCAGACTTAGCACGTAGGCTCGGGGCAGGATTTCTGCCGCGTGAATTTCCCTAGGCTGCCTGCCGGGGGCCGGGTGCCTAAACCCAAGCTGTTGTTAGAGATTACACGTACAGTTTTTTTTTTATTATTATTATTATTTTATTTGTATTTTTTCCTTTTAGCCCCTACCGGCCCTGGTGAAACAGTAACCCGGGCTAACGCCGCTTATCAGCCGCCGCGTCGCTCGGCCCTCCGGGAATGATTCACGGCGGGCGCGCTGCCGCCTCCCGCCACGGCAAACAAAAGGCAGAGCTGGCAGAGCTTTGTTCCTGATTTCCCTGCAACGCCGCCGAAACTCCGGCTCGCTCCCGCGGCGGCGGGCGCGTCACGCTCGGTTATCCCCGCTCCCGTCCTTCCCCGCTGCCCAGCCCCCAGCTCTCCGGTCGTGCGGGAGGCTTGTGACCTCGCGCTCATTTCCGTGGCAACGCGCAGTGATGTCATATGTGCGATGGGACGAGCTGCAATGCGCCCAGGTGGTAGCAGAGAGCATGCAGCCCAGGGAATGCAGCAGCCTGGAGCTCGGCGTTGGCTCACGTCCTCCCGGGCAGCATCGCCGCAGCTCGCCCTCCTCTCGCTGCCTTTAGCGCAGGGTTGGTTTCCCTTAACGTCTGGCTGTGTGCCCAAGGGGTTGATTTTTTTTTGCTGCAGATCTCGCCCGATTAGCACGTTTTCTTGGCGGCCCGGTGGGTTGCGGACGCGGCATCGGTCGCGTCACGCGGGCGCCGTTGCTGGATGGCTGCTTGTGAGGCTCCAGAATGGGAGCAGCCATGGGGCTCCTCCGTCATCTGTATCGAGGGATTTAGGCTCACCCTGGCTGTGGGGGTACTGCCGCAGGAGCCGGGCTCTTCCTTTGCTTCCTGCATGCGGCAGCTTTTTGGGGTGTCTCAGGAAAACCCCGGGGAACAGAGGTGAGACATCGCCGGGCCTTGCCTGTGTGTGACCTTGGTGGTGCCCCTTGTCTGTGTGGGGCTGAAATCAGCCCTGGCCGGCGAGCAGAGAGCCTTCTCCTTCCTCCCTCGCTGCCCGCAGTACCTTTGTCGGAGTGAGCTGCCTTTTTGTCCAGCTTTGGCTCCTCTAAAGCATTGCTGCGGGAGCCGGCTGCTTACGCCGGGGCCCGGGATCGATATCCATCAGGCAGGGAGCGGCGCTGCCTCCGCGGGCTCTGCGCCAAGCTCCGGGGCCGGTGCTGCCAGGGAGCCGCCTGGGCGCGGCGACGTGTGGTACTGGCCTGGCTTGGGCACCCATGGGAGGGCACCCATGGTGTGGGCAGGGCAGGAGCCCCACCGGCTCCTTCGGGGCCTGGGGGAGCGCAGGTGGCCGAGCGAGATAAATGGTGTGAGTTGTGCAGGACAGAGGTCGGCTGAAAAGGGTATGGGGGGGAGGTTGTTTCATTGCACCTACCCATGGGGTAGGAACGGGGGCACCTGCAGGAGGCTTTCAGGCCACCCGAAGGTCCCTGTGAGAGGAGCGCTGGGTTGCTTGTCCCTGGGGACTCAGCTCTGCCCCGTGGGTCAGGGCCGTCGGTGGGTGACTGCTGGGGATGGCAGGAAGCTGCTGCCCGAGCCTTGGTGCGGTAAATGGCTGCTGTGCGAGGAGGAGGAGGAGGCCGGGCGTGGAGAACCACAGGCTCTCCTTCACCCAGGTTACGTGGGCTTCTGCCACGCCTGCTCGCCAGGCTTCCAAGCCCTGCTGCCAGTTTAACGCAGATTTTTCCCTTGGCGTGCATGTCCCCCACCTGAGGGCTGCCGGGGGTGTTCTGCTCCTCGCGAGCAGGCCGAGCAGGGGAGGCCTCTCCCGGAGCAGCGCTGTGCGGGCCATCTGTGGCGGCAGGAGCCGGGCGGCGAGCGTAAGCTGTTGTAGTAGCGCTCCCCGGGGGGCTGGGGGAGGCTCTGGGGGAGCCATTTCCAGCACCAGAGCGCAGAATTTCTGCTGGCATCTACCAGGCGCGATGCCGCTCTGGCTGCCGCGGGCGTCTTGAGGGGTTCTCGGCCTGGCGGCACCTCCTGGTGTGGCGCGGGGCCGTGCCACCGGCACCATTTTGTGTCGGCGAGCAGTCCCCGTTCGGCCCTGAGCGAGGCTTCTCTGGGCTCAAGGTGACCTTGTGGGTGCCTGGGTGGCCACGGCAGACGGCACCTGATGGGCCGGGGAAGGCTCCATAGGCCAGCACTGCTCACCTCAGGCACCCTGCGCACGTCTGATGGCCCAGGCTGTGGTGGCACGGCCCCGAGGACGGCAGCGAGGTTCTCTTGGGTCTGCTCAAACCCCGTCAGCAACCCGAGGCGTGGCTCTCCTCAAACTGCCCCCTGCTCCTTCCTGGCCCCTTCCAGGGTACCCCTAGGCTGCCATCTTGCTGTGCTTCTCCTCTCGGGACGCTTCTCAGCCAGGGTTCTCTCGGCTTACACAGCTTTGGGTTGTGCACGAGGCACCTACCTACCTGCCCGCAGCTCGAGATGCCCCAGGTCAGCGGGGCATCGCGTACCCCAGCCGTGTTAGCTGGCTGGTCCTCAGCAGCTTGAGCTTTTGGGAGCTCCTAAGAAGTCTTACCTACAGGCTTTAGGGAGAGCCACTGGCCTGTAAAACCGTTCTGGGCTCTTCTGGGTTGGCCAAGCGTAGCAGCGAGGAGCGGACTGATCACAAATAGCTTTCTTTGAACCAAAATGGGGGTATTTGAGGCTGTGTTGGAGAATGTAGTTCTTGAATCCTCTGCAGATGCCTCGGGTACATGGAGACAATAAAGGTCCTGGGCAAGGGCTCTCCAAGGGCCCTTTGATGTTCTGGGCTTTCCAGCAGGTCTTTTGGGTGGTGGCCAGCCCTGCGAGTGCAGGAGGCTTGGTGGGAGCCGTTTTGCTCTTCATTTCTTCTTGTGCTTGTTCAGAACTGAAAACTCTTGGACCTCTGGAGCCCAAGCGCTCTCATCTTGTCTCATCTGAACTGGATGATGCCACGGGGCATCCATCCTCTTACCAGTTCTCATCAGCGTGCTGTCCTCCTGCCTCTGCTCCCTGCCATACAGCAACAGAGCTGCCTGCGGATGCTCTCGGGGTTGGGGTTGTGATGGCAGGAGGTGCCTGAACCAAGGGCTCCAGCCGTGCCCCCGAGCTGCAATTTGCCTCGTGGCTCGGGGGTGAGTTTAGGCAGTGCTGATGGGAGAATCGTGCGGGTACCAAATGCACGCCTTGCGCAACTGGGCAGCTGTGGTGTGGTTGTTCAGCCTCGCATAGTCTCCTGCCTTAAATCCCTGAGGAACCAGTGCTCCCTTGGGGCTCGGTGAGCGCTCTGCGGGTGGGCACGTCGCAGCCTACCTGGCTTTGGGGCAGCTGCAGGTCTGGTTGGGCTGAAGCAGAGCGTCCAGTCCTGTGCACCGGGAGTCATCGGGAAAGATGAGATGTGCTTGCACATTTACCGCTTTGATTGATACATGCTTGTGGCTTCAGCTGAGCTTGGAATCGATCCCCTGCTAGCTCTGACTCTGGAGGATAAAAGAAGAAACATGTCTCATGGCACAGCTGATAGGGCTCCATGGGCTGCCGTGGCTGGGAGAGGAGAGGAGCGGTCACGGCTTTGTACCTGGAGGGACTTCCCTGGGCACTGGCAGGCTTGGCAGTAAATGATGAACAAACTCCACCACTGAACTCTGCGGCTTCCATTCTGGGCAGCTTCTTGCCAAGTAAACCAATGAATGCTTGGAGCATTATGGGCAAGGGTACATATTTTAGAAATACACAACAAAAAGCTTGAGGTTTTGGGTCTACCTGCTGATGCTTGAGGAACCAGCTTCTTCCTGGGAGGTGGCTTTGTCTCTGCTCATCCATGTCCTGGAGGCTGAGCACTGCTGAGGTGTCAGGCTCGGGGGCTCGGTGCCAGTGTGGCAGGGGAGAGCGAGGAGGACTGGCTGCTCTGTGTGTCCCAGCCAAACATCAGGTTGTCTGGAGGCAGGTACGGAGGAATGGGTGGCTTGAAAATGCCTGTGGTTGAGCTGGAGGGAGCCTTTCCTTGCCGGGGTCGGTGTCTGGGGCTTGTAGGGCTGCAGAGCTGGAGGTGCTTTCTGTTGTTTTGCCCCCTTCCACCTCCTGAACTGTGACCAGCACTGAAATAGGAACACGCAGCAGAATAACTGCAATACAAAGCACAGAAAAAATGGGATTTGCCTGGCTTCCCAAGCAATTCTTCATTGGCAGCCTTGATAGGACACAGGCACCATCTTCTTCTGCCGTGGCAAAGCTGTGCCGCAGGGCTTTGGTCGTCTCAGGCTGGCTGATGGACCCTCGGTGCTTCCAGGCACAATTCTGCACTTTGGTGCTCTGCAACTCAAGACAGATTTTAGGAAGCTAATGCTATAATGAGTATTTTTGTGCTCCGTGGTTTGGAGCCAGCTTAGACCCTCTTTCCTTCGCTATTCATGCCTTCGTTATGTCTTTCTGGAAGGCTGGAAGCCTTAACCAACTTCTTTTTTTTCCTTTTATTGGAAAGATGAGTAACCGAACGTGTCCTTGGCTGAAGTCCTTGTCCCTCCTATTAGGTCCATGTTGGTGATTCATTCAGACAAATGGCAATCTGATATCTGGAAAGCAGAAAACAAATAAATCTATAAGAACAGTAGCAGGTATTTACTTCATTGGTTTCTGAAGCAACGACCGCTCTGCTGGAAGGCGATAATTGGAAACCAATTTTCACACCTGCTCAAACGAAGGGGCGGTGGCTGCGAATTGGTGGCTGTACTGCTGAAGACACCGAGCTTTTGTCTCAGCCTCTGCAGCCTCCATCCTGACTTGGGGATGTTCAGATCAATACCAGGGGCTGGTTTCACGCTGGCAGTGGTCAGGTAAAATGCTCTTGTTTGTGCTTCTGCCTCTGCAGCCTTTGCAGATGTGGGAACTCGTTTTGTTTTGTTTTTTCCCCCTGTGGAGACAAAATGGCTTTCCAAGAGCCCAGACCAGCCACGCTTTGTGCTGCGCTGCCTGAAGGCTTGGCCGTGCTCTCCTGTGCAGGCTCCTGCCTGTGCGCCAGCACCGACTGGCGCAGGACAGTCCCCTCCCGGTACCTGCATCCTCCTCCTGCCTTCCCTCCCTGTGGCACGGAGCAAACCAAGCCTTTGGGCAGCGCGGGAGGCACTTCACGAGCCTTCCCTCAGAGCGAGAGGGAAAGGGGAAGGATGTAAACCCACAACCGGCTGTGGGGTGGTCTGGTACCGTCTCCTCCGGCAGTCCCAGCCCGTGCTGTCGTATTCAGCTTTCTCTTCTTCCTTCCTCCCGGCTGCTTGGCGTAATGAACACGCCTTCCTCCCATCCCCAAACGAAGGAAAACGATGACAAAAAGACACTTCTGCACTCTATTATTTATTTATTGAAGCAAAAGGCCCAGCTCCTCCCTCCAGATGTCAAGATGCCAGATTCCTGCCCCACCGCGCCAGCGGTGCCGCGGGTGCTGTCACGGGGAGGAGCTCGGGATCCCCTGGGCTTTGTGCGGCTGGGCCGGGCACACAAAGGCAGCGAGGCCGAGCTGCTCGGCCCTCTGGCCCCGCACAATGCCTGCGGCTGCCTTTTGTGGGCCAGAGCTTGGGGAGTTGCAGCCCCTGTGCCGGGGCTGCCGGAGCCCGGCTCGACGCACACAGAGGCATCGCGCGGTGTCTGCGGTTCTCCGCCGTAGCGGGGAATGGTGGCATCTGGGAATGCTCCGAAATGGTAAATTCTGGAAGAAAAAGGGAACTGAGATGATGAGGCAACAGTCCCAGGGTTACAGGAAATACAGAGAAGAGCATCTCAAAAGCAGTGCTTCCGTGGTGCTGCCAAAACAAAAGCCTTTGTCTACTTATTTAGGTGCAGACTTCCTCCGATCCCAGGTTTTTCATTGTTTCATGAACCTGAGGATGAACTGCTTGTCCTGCACGCCCACGCTGCTCAGATGTGTTCTGGCCGTGCCCTCGGCAAGCCCAAACCTGCTTCAGGAGCTGGCACGGTGCTGGGGCTGAAAGCCTGGCGCTGAGATCAGGCGGCTGAAAATGGAGCGATGACGGCGTGGCTACCAAAAATGCACCGAGCAGGTGATCCGTGGCAGCTGCAGGGCATGAAGGAAGACAAAAGAAGTCAATAGGGAGAGGAGGTGTCAGTTTTTTTCTTCCCCCTGCTAAAATAGGTTTGGTCACATCTGAAGAATGACCCAGCACATGCTCCGTTAGGCATTAAACCTGGTTTTTGGCCCGCCACCGGTGATCTGGTGACCAAGGGCAGTGCATTAGTTAACAGCAGCAGGAGAGTAACTGGAGAACATATCCCTGATGGCACGAGATTCCCTTAAAGTGATCCCCAGATTAGGGATTAGAGTACTTAATGTTTTTCTTCCCTAAAGGAGATGTTAGGACTGAGTCAGCCTATGGGCGTTCGAGGCGGCCGCGCTCGGACATACGCAAGTCTGCAAGGACTCAAAGTACAAAGCATTCCTTAATGGTTTGCAAATTCCTTCTGATCTTACTGGATGGGTTAGCCTGCTTGGGACCTATCTCTGCTTGCGTATCAGGCAAAGCCGCTTGGCGTGTCGATGTGCTTCTGATTCCTCTTTAAGGTGGCTTCGGCAAGGCTCTGGGAAAATATCAGCGAGAAGGCTCAGCTTCAGAGCTAACTAGGTTGCTGATGGACATCTTGTTTGGACAGTTGTGCTTCTCTGCAGCAAAGTTTATTAATAGTAGCTGGAGAAGCCGTTGCTGTGCAGTGTGCTAACATACACTTGAAAGCTGCGGCAGGAGATCTGCGCTTGTAAAAGACTAACGCTCGGTATTCAGCAGTGAATGAGAATTTAGGGAGGATTAACAGGCTTTGATTTACACCCAGCTGGGGAAGTCATCGGAGCTTTGCCTGTTTATGCTGTGGGGCTTTGTTACGTGGGATGAATTTCTCATCACCTTGGAGCTGAGAGCCTGGCTTCTCGCATTTGGTGGTGTCGAGACCCTGGTTCTTGCTGGGCTCTGTCACCTGCGATGAGCTGAGATCAGATCTGTGGTATAAGTCCCGTGGACTTCAGAACAGGGCTGGGAGGAGATGGTTGGAGCCAGGCGGTGGTAGTTAAATCCGCAGTCAGATCTAGCTTAGTAAAGCTACCCTCCTTGTAAGGGTGTGCATTTAAAATTGGCTGCAGTGTTCCAGAAAGCTGCCGGAGCGAAAACTCGAGTTCCTTTTCTGCAAGTCCATTTAAGAAATAAAATTGTCTTTGCTAGAGGTAAGATCAAGCCCGAAATCCCTGAAGCGGTGGGAGGGCAAAGTACATCTGGAGGGATAATCACCTTGCTTGCTGGTGTGGAAATTAAACCTATGGTGGGGATGGTGTGCTGGAGTCCACCTGGGTGTTCTGGAGGGGCTCTGGCTTAATCTGGTAAAACATGTTTCAGACACTGCAAGGAACAGCTGGTTCTGCAGACCAAAAGACCTAGAGCAAAACCAGTTTTTTAAATGCTTCTAGAACCTTGCCTGGAGCAGGCTTTCCCAAAGCGTTTGGGGTAATGAAACGAAGCGGTTAAAAACCTTCTGTGCTAGCTGCAGGGGAGCTGTGTGCATGGTGGCAGCTTCTCCCATTTCATCCTGCTGGAGCAGCAGCCTGCCAGCTGCGGCAGTTGGCTCTCGCAGGAAGAAGCCCTGCGAGCAGGCAAGAATTGCCTGGTTCATTCTGCTCCTGCACGCCTCTGCCCCTTGTCCAGACACAGCCCTGCAGGACAAGGACTGCAGACAGCAGCTTCCAGCAGCCAGAAGACACTCACCTGGCCTGTGGCAAACTGCTTCTCCTCTTTCTACTTGGTCCATGTGAATAGGGTTGGTGGGTACAACACACCGCTCTCACTTCTCAAGCCCCTCGTCGAGGACAAACGTCTCGTGGTGGCCTGGCCTTTCCTGGGAGCTCCAGGAGGGATGCGATGATGTGGTGCCAGGTCACTCACCTCCCAGCAGTGGGGCTGAAGGTGAGTAGGGAAACACTAATACCTGAGCCAGATTAGTACTCTTAGAAGCTGTGAGGTAAGTCTTTAAGCAGCTAAAGCTTGCGGCAGCACTAGACACGCTTCCTGGCATGGAACCTGGTTTGTTTAGCTTGTCCCCGCTTATGTGTTGGAGTGCCTTAAGGGCTGCCTTGCTTGGTTTAACTGTTTTGTCATAAACTGGAGGGGGAGTGAGTCTTCCCGTATTAACCAAGTCTTAAGGCTCTAGGAATGACCAGTGGTGGCCCTATGGATGGTTTATTCTGCTAAAAATGCTGTGAACCGATGGGCTTCTCTGAAGAAGCAAGATACTTGAATGGAAAAAGGCCATGTCTTTAAGCATAACAGAAATGCCGTTGAGGAAAAGGCTGCAGTTATTCAAGAGCTGCTCCACTGATGCCTGAAGAAGCTTCTTCATGCAACTCAAAAAGCCAAGGAATTGACATTCTTCTTTTAGTAGCTCAGAATAAATCCCTTCTAAACTTTTGACGTGCTCCTGAACCATATCCAAGCTTCCGTGGCAGTGGCGTGCTGCCATATTGGTCTGCTACATGCTTTGCAGAAATCTGATACAAAAGGCACATTTTGAACAATATTTTCAAATAGTCCGAGGCAGGAGAGCTCCCCAGGCTGAGTGATGGAGCAGGGTGGTGATCTCGGGCTGCTGCTACGGTGCTTGCAGAAATGCAAGAGTGGGCAGATGTTGCTTGCCAGCCTGCCATATCTTGGGGAAGGAATAACTTGGCGTCCCTTCTGTTCCTTTGCGGTTAGCAGGCAAAGGTGCTGGTATCCCATCTGTCAGAGGCAGTGTGATGAGCCCTGAGTGACAGTGCTTCTAAATGCTCAGCCTGATGTGGATGGACTTGCTGCTTTCTCCATCTGGTGGTAGGAAGGCTTCAGACCAACAGAGATTGATGATTTTTCCCAAGGGTTTTTAATAGGTACAAGGCAGCTGGTGGCAGCAAGGCAGCGAAACAAGTTGTCCTGCGTCCTGTTTTCATCTTGTTAAATAGCCTGCCTTTTTGTAGGGCTAACAGGATTCAAGGTAGTCATAAAGACTGCAAGAACTTGGGCTTTAATCCTTAATGACTCAAAGCAAATACTAGCTATAGCAGCAGCTCCCTGCTACAAGACTGTGCAATGCGAATTCAGAAATGGTGCGCTACAGAGGTGGCACAGAGGCACTTGAAATGCATACACCTTGCCCACGCTGGGAAACTTGGGTTATTCCTCCCCACTGCAATGTGTCTGGGTTGTCCTCTTTCAAGTCAATAGCCGTGTCAGATGGTGGGGTCCAGTACCATACCTGGAGGCCGTGTATGGAAAACAAACAGATGTTCCCTTGTGGCTGTCTTATCTGAAAAGCTGCAGAAGAAGCTGGTGGGGCAAATCTTTGGCACCCAGGTGTTCTGTAGTGGGAAAACCTTGAGCCGTTAGACCAAACATTGGGACTGCAGCTCTGCAGATAAAGGACGATCCTTGAAGTGCTATCAAATGCAGAATGGGAACAGCTCAGAGTTCTGCTTCTGTCTATGGCTTTCTCACCGCAGCTCCCTTATGACATTTTGCATGCAAAAACTTGAGGCAGCAGTGACCCAAGGACTTGAAACTTTTTTTTTTTTTGTCTACCTTAAATCCAGCAGAGCCAGACTGAAACTGAAGTAGATCTGCAGGCTCTAAGGACTGATCAAACTCCTGTGTCATATGATGAAATTCACTTTGGTTTAAGTAGTTGTTGAGCGATGGAGACCAATGAAATAAATGAGCTCTTGCTTTTCATGTCTCTCAATTTTGGAGACTTTATCTCAGGTGGTTCAAAGTTGCCTTAAATAGTAAAGGCTACAGGGTGTGATGAAAGCTCCTGTTAACTGGAGGAGCATGCAGAAATCCTAATCAGTGTCTGGAGTACCTAAGTATCCTCTGAGATCCAGTTATGCTACAAGTAATAAGCAGTCTTACTTTGCAGACGCTGCTCCGTGATGGATTATGAGCCATTTGAACCTTAGTGGCAGAACCATCCACTGTACCTCAGTGTGCCTTCAGCTTCTTTCAGCCACTGTCTTGTGATGGCCCCTGTGAACTTCAAAATGGGAACCAGAATATAATTATTCATACTGAAAGAGTTGAACGAGACAGCAGAGGGGAACTAACTTCTGCCCACAGCCTGCATGTGCTTTTCTGGTTTTGTCTGAGAGGAAGGGTCTTATCTGTAGCCTAAAATTCCCCAGCTATGCTCAGATTGAACAAGAGGATGGTGGAGGAGGTCAGAAAGGAGAGGAGTAGTTATGATATGACTTCCATTTTAGAAGTATAACGTCAGGGAGGAGGCTAGAATACAGGTGAAGAAGACCCGAACCTGTGAAGTCTGGTAAGATTCTTGATTTAGATCTAGTTTAACACACGCCTACTCTGTGTCAAAGTAGGACAGTGCTTAAGAAAAGCATCTTTCCAACTGCATGATGGCTTCCTAGGACAGCTTGCTCTTGAACGTTCAAGGAGAAGCTGTTCTTGACTCAGTTCTGTGACGTTCAGCCACGACCGTAATCAAGCTACAAGGTAATGGCAATGATTTAATGTGCTTGAAGGAAGACATTTCTTCAGAAACTAGATATGGAGTGAAGTAGGGACAGAAAATGCAGGTAGTGATGTAGAAGTCTAAAGCTGGTTTCTCCAGCCTGTCACTGCCAAAATGGTAGAGCTTGGGTCTTGTTCTGGCTGCTGCCTGCTGCCTGGCAAAGGAGTTTCACCGTGAAACCAAAATAAAAATAACAGTGCTAGCAATGGTGGAAGGTGGCATGAGTGCCCATAGTGCTGAAGGTTTCACAGTTGCTTCAGCCTGAACCGGCGGCTGGCTGGCTGGCTGATCCCATTGTTGGTGCTTTCAGACTCGATGAGAATTTCACTGGTGGGACTTCAGGCCCAACATCATCTTAAAAGCCCATTTGCCTTTTTAAAAAAAAAAAAAGGGGGGGGGGAAGAAACAAAAAATGGGACCTTCAAGCCAGGCCTTGGTGTGACTAGCGAGCCATGTGTGAGGGGAAAATGAGGCAATTGCTTGGGTTTCTGTTGGAAGATAACGTGCTGAATTACAAGGTGCAGAAGCCACGGATCGAACAGTGAAGACACATGCTGAGGAAGAAATGGCCATCTGATGTGGTGGTGGAAGGGGAGCTCTGGCTGTGCTCGTGGGGTGTCAGAAATGGCCCTTTTCTAGCCTGAAAGAGGCGAGCAGCCGAGGGCTGGGCTTGGGCAGGCTCCTCTAGGCTGAGCGAGGTGCTTGAGGGGCCTGTGAAGGGAATGAGCAGCTGTTGGCCCTACATTGCTCCTGTTAATTGCGTGTAATATCAGATTGTGAATGAGCCACACGCAGGATCACGGGGCTGTGATAATTGGTGACCGCTCTATTGAAAGGGCGGTATGTTGTGGACAGCTTGAGGTTCTCATGGTTGTCTCTCTCCAGGAAAGCCTGGCTTGTTGTAGGTGTCTAGTGTCTTCAGGGACTCTATCTCTTCTGGGCAATCAGAAAAGCGAGTGCTGGGGATTATAAAATGGATTAAATTGTCGATTGTTGGTGGTGATCCCCAGGGAAGAATGTCTGGGTCTGTTCAGCTTGCTCTGCTGTGTGCTTTAAGATAAGACATCAAAACTAGGTAGCAGCCATAAATGGGTGGGCACTTAATTAAAAATGTCGATGAAAACCCATCGTGAGGATAAGTAGGGAAAACTAAACCCTGTGATGCACCTCCTCTGCAGCTGCCCTGTAGCTGAAGGGGCCGTGTGTACTCAGAAATGGTTCCCTCAGACCTGATGCGAGGTGAGAAGTGTGGAATAGAGAGTTCTGGAATAAGCCCCATAAGCAAACTCACCTGCTGGTGACTGGGAGCAAGCGTTTTGGGTAGGTCCCAAAGAAGCCTAATGAGGATGCTTCTGGAAAGCAGTAAGACCAGCCGTGGGCTTTTGGATAGCATGGACCTCGATGTTAGGGGCAGGTGAAGTTCTGCCTGAACCCCTGGCTGCAGTGTAGTGCTCGAACATGGCGGGAGCCTGTCAGGCTCTGGATGTGGTGCTGGGTCAGAGCTCAAGATTGTAATGGCGAAACTAGAACCTCCTCTGGGCTCATGTTGCCTCTGAAGGGCTTTTACAAATCAGTGGGCTTTTTAAATCTAGAGATTTACAGATCTCTAGACTCTTGAGTAGTAGAAACCCTAAACTTGCAATACATTCCTGTTGGACTGTCTCCGTTGTCTGGGGGCCCACAAGTCTCTGTGCCTCTCCTCAAGCAGGGCTGCTCCGGGCTGAAGGGGTTGTATCTGTCAAGTTTCCAGCTGTGTGGCTGGGTGGACCAGCTCTTTTCACTGGGCTTTCTATGCCACGTGTGAGACTGGGCTCCATTTCAGCAGCACACGTCTCCTTTCCCCCCAGTGCCTTGCTGATCTGCAGGGCCATGAGGGGGAAATGAGGCTGGGTGCGTAGATCTGCAGCGCGAGGTCTGCTTCTCTGTGCTGCCAGCCAGGGAAGTAAAGCTCCAAAGTGAGCTCTGGCTTCCAGTCAGAGGCTGGCTTGGTTCCTGCCAAGCCCTTTGAATGTCAAGCTGTTGTTTATTCACTTATTTATTTTGGATATTCAGCTATCCTAACTGCATGTAGCAGTAACTGGGTGGCACAAGGATCCTGTCAGGCTGTGCCCTGTACACCGTGGTCACGCTGTGGCCTTGTAAGTGCCCAGCCCAAAGCTGCTGCGCGGTGGCCTTGTGGCGGGGCTGTCAGGACTGTGAGCACTTTTTTCCTCTTGTCTTTCCAACGGGCAGCTGCGATTATCGCTGTGACCATAGGGATGTCGCAGCTTTTATTTTGGGACTCGGTTTGGGGAATGGCATCAGGCCTAGTACTGCTCCCAGTTACGTGCCTAATGAGGAACCCTTCCTGCTTTGATAAGTTCCCCACAGGCTCCCCGGAGAAATCTTTGCATTCTCCACAGGTGTATGTTCCATCTGTCAGCGATTTTTTTTTTTTTTTGAAAGGATTTTGACAGGCGACTTTCTTCCGTAATCCTTAATAGCTTCAAATTTAAAATGTTTATGGCAAAGCTAATCCTACGAAACTCCCTGTAGCTTTAATGAATTTGTCCTCCTGCAAGACTCTTCTGGTGGGAGGAGGTAAATCTACTGCAGCGTGCTTTCTGCGGCAGTGAATATCTGGAGGCAGGGCTGTGGGGTAGCTCTAACCTCCACCCACCTGGGCCCCATTTAAAGCTGGTGTACCTGCTCAGCGAGCATCTTGCTAAAAGCATGACCTCACTTGGTTATCAGCCTCCGTAGTGTCAAGATAAAAAACGTCTGGGATTGGCAAGTCTTGTAGTATTACAGCTGCCAGTGTTGGACACCCGGGTTTTACAGCTGGAAGGTTAGATCATATATTGGGTTGGGATTTCTGGATGCCTCTTGCCCCCATCTTCAAGGATGGACAACCCATAAGCCCTAGGGCAGGGGGACACCGTATTTGTTCTCGATTGTCTCTGAAAGTTGGCTCTATACCACAGTATCTCTAATGTTTGTGCAGGTGTTGTGCAAAGGGAAGAATGAACAGTCATCTCAAGATGTCAAGTCCCATAAAAATGCAGCTAGACATGTGATGTTATGGCACAAAGCACCGCATAAATGCCTACCAATGGGTTGTGTAGCACATCATGAGCCTCTGCCTCATGCCCTCTGTGGGCAGAAGCATATCAGGAAAAGGAGTAGAGGGGGGGTTGGATGAGAGCACCACCATGCTCCGCTCGCCACTAGGGAGACTGCAGCATAGCAATAGCTTGGGTCAGGGAGAACACACGTTGGCCAGACCACGGCTTAGCAGCAGCAAAGGAGAGCTGGAGGCAGAAGCGGATGCCACTGGAGCGAGCTGTGGTGGTAGGAGCAAGGCGTGCTTTCCAGGCCACTCCAGTGAGATCCTGGGTGGGTCACCTGCCCCACGCAGCCCAGTCCCTTGGCTTCCTGATCGCCATCGTAAACATGATTATCTGGGCCCCGAATGAACCTCGCCCTTGCAGAAATGACTCAGTATTTGCAGAAGCCTTTAATTTACAAACCGTGACCTGATCCTCGTGGGAAGTGACTGTGGGGAGGAGACGCAGCAGGGCCTGCGGTGCATGCACCCTTCAGACAAGGGACGGCAGCTGTCAGCAGGCAACCAAGTGGCTGTACAGGGTTGTCCCAGCACCAGGTGGCTGTGGCAGGAACCCAGGCATCTCTGAGCTTGTCCAGCTCTGGTAAGGCCGTATGGCTTGTACAATGCCTGGCTGGCTTCTCAGCCCCGCTCATGGGTCCTGCCCCGGTGCCTTCAGCCAGCGATGGATCAGTGGGAAGTGGAAGGAGGTCATGGTACCAAGTGCAGTGCTTCCAGGAACTCAAACGACCAAGGCAGTGTTTGGCAGTCTGGTTGTGGAAAGGCTCTGCTCCATTGTCTCCTTCCTTAATCACTCTGTTGCTGTACGCTGTAATGACTAAATTGCCGTGTTGCGTGAGGCAGGTGGAAGTGATACTGTGCATTAACGCTCTTATCGTCAATGAAGAAAATCCTGTGTGGGAAGAACATACTCTTAGCATGTGAGCCTTTAAATCCTTATCTCTGCAAATGCCTTAGGCAGCTACAATTTTAACATCTAATGTATTCTTGAGGCATCTCAAAAGAATGTGCCATGCTCATGGGAAACGGAAGAGATGAATATGCCGTAGCTGAATTGTTGTGTTATTAATCCATTTGCCTAGCTAGTAACCCTAGAACATCTCTACCTTCTTGCTCTGATGGTCCCTCACGTCTGCCTCTTGATGTCTAATGCTCATCCTGCAGGTGAAACGCATCTTTTTTCCTAGCAGATTTCTCTCATTCTGGAAAATGCCGATCTGCTAAGATGGAGAATGCCTTGAATGAAAGCCACCCTTCCCTGGCTGCGGGGCTGGACCACAGCACTGTTTCCCAGCTGGTTCCCTCTGGGAGGAGATTGGATGCTCGATGATAGCCGGGATTTGGCGAGCTGGCTGCGTTCTCCACACCTCGCCCCATGTGGGGAGCACCCGAGTGCTGAATGGTGACGGGAATGGCGAGTGGCTGTGGCTTAACCCGAGTTTCTCTCTTCTCTCTTCCTCTCCCGATACAGGTGACAGAACTGAACGAGCCTCTGTCCAACGAAGAGAGGAACCTCTTGTCTGTAGCCTATAAAAATGTGGTGGGGGCACGGCGCTCTTCTTGGCGAGTAATTAGCAGCATCGAGCAGAAGACCTCTGCCGATGGGAACGAGAAGAAGATCGAGATGGTACGGGCCTACCGTGAGAAAATAGAGAAGGAGTTGGAAGCCGTGTGCCAGGATGTGCTGAGCCTGCTGGACAACTACCTGATCAAGAACTGCAGCGAGACGCAGTACGAGAGCAAAGTCTTCTACCTGAAGATGAAAGGGGACTATTACCGCTACCTGGCCGAGGTGGCCACTGGTGAGAAGAGGGCGACCGTGGTGGAGTCTTCGGAGAAAGCCTATAGCGAAGCCCATGAGATCAGCAAGGAGCACATGCAGCCGACCCATCCCATCAGGCTCGGCCTGGCACTTAACTACTCAGTTTTCTACTACGAGATCCAGAACGCCCCGGAGCAGGCCTGCCACCTGGCCAAGACGGCGTTCGACGACGCGATCGCCGAGCTGGACACCCTCAACGAGGACTCCTACAAGGACTCAACGCTCATCATGCAGCTCCTCCGCGACAACCTAACGCTCTGGACAAGCGATCAGCAAGACGACGACGGCGGAGAAGGCAACAATTAGACCCCCAGATGGACTGGCAGCCGCACGCTGATGCTAACTACTGCAGTCTTTATTTTTTTCCCACGAGTGGGGGGGTCAGGGGTGGGGGAGGGAACGGGAGGGGACACCTTCCCAGGGAGGCCCCCCACAACCTGTCTTTGATTGCCTCTTTGACATTTTTGCCAAAACACCACTAGTGGAAGTCAGGCTGGCTGTGCTGGTATGGAATAGCAGCCTCACTGGCATATGGACTGTTCTGTAGATTATTAATACAAGTGGAGCTGTCTTTAATTTAACTTTATTGCTAGAAATAAAAGGGTTTTAAGATGAATTAACTTGAATGGAATGGCCCTCGTTTTTAAGAAAAGCAACACAAAAAGGAAGTTCTGTGGTTCCAGTAAGGCTTTGTGCGTTTGTTTCTTCAGTTCAAGTGCCGTGTGTTTGTACCACGTCGCGGGGCGTCTCCCTGGAGCGCTCTGCCTGTCAGGGCATAGCTTAAAATCCCCAAATTGAAAAGGAATAATAATAATAATAATAAACAAAAGACTAAAGAATTTGGGACTTGTAAAGCCCCAGGATTTAGGCCATTTAATCTTTTTAAGATATTTATTAGGGTAGCTTACAGTATTAACACTAAATTGCAGTTTACAGTATTTCTACATTACAGCCATATGACATCAAGCCTTTGATTGTCTGTTTTCTTTTGCTAGTTCTTTTGGCTTGCCTTCCTGATCAGTCCTCGCCTGTGGACTGGCTTAGCTATTCTGTGTCGCCCAAGGCAAGAAGACCGCCCGCCCGAGGAACATCAAAGCTGCTCTAGTTGTTTGGTCAACAGCTTAACAGGTGCTTGGCTAGCGGCTGTTTAAACTATTTTAGTCCACAGCAAAAGGTTTAAGAACTTAATTAGAAAAGGGGGAAGTGTTTAAACTTAAAATGCCACTTAAAAAAAATAAAAAAAAAAAAAAAAAAGAGAATTCAGGTCTGTATGTCATGTACTGTGTTTGGTATTTCAAAGACCATCCTGATTTAAGGTGCCACAGCTGCTTCCTCAGGGATTGCACTGCCATTTCACTCTGCCTGACTTTCTCCCACTGTACCATGAGGTTTGTCAGCAGATCCGCAGCACCCAGGCTCCCTTGTTTGTCATCAGGGAAGCCAGGTGCGTTTTCTTTCTCCTGGGGAAGCTTGTGGTGTAATGAGTGAACTTCAGGAGCTTAGAAACTAATTTGGTAGAGAAATCCTCAAGGGAAGAGCTACAATCATAGACATTTCTATCAAGCATCGGGAGCCCAGGAACTTAGTTCTCTTCTTAACAAAATCTTTTCCAAATCTGTCTTATCTGGTTGGGGGTGGGAGACGGGGCACCTGAGTTTGCTTAGCAGGTAATATTTACCCCATTTTGCGTAAAAATTTGTATTTTTTTTTTTGTTTCCCCCCCCCGCATAACTGTTGGAAGTTCACTGCTGGGTCTCCGGCTTGCGGAGTGCTGCCCCGCGTAGCTTTTTAACGAAAGCTGCGCGGCGGGGAGAACGGCACTCGGGCATCTTTTTTCGAAGCAGGCTTTCGTCCTCCCTTTCGAGAGCCCGTCCGCAAGCAGCGCGCGGCGGAGATCGGGGACCCTCGGTCCCGCCAGGGTCGCACGGGGCATCCGCCCTGCCTCGCCGCGCTCGAACGAAGTCGCAGGGGCCGTCAGCCCCCGCTCAGAGGTGAGATTGCCCCGGCCACGCTAGCCAAGCTTCCCATCGGGTGCCTTTGCACGGAGAGCCTTGCCGAGCCCCGCCGTCGGCCGGCGAGCCGCCGGTAAATGCCGCGGACTTGGAAGATCTGTTTAGGCTTCTCACCTTCCTTTGAGTTCCCGTCATGTCCAGTGAGCAGTGTTGTCCCAGCTGTATGATTTGGAAGTGATTTACTGGAATTACAAAACCTATTGTTTTCTTTCCGGCTTTTGCTCTGGCTGCTTTAGGAAACTTAACGCAGGAGAGATCGCACAAGAGGGCTAAAAGGGGAGTGGGGTCAGGGACTTGATTTTTAAGCAGCTTGAATGGTTTCTTTCATTTTTTAAGAAATGCACTTGCCTATGATACTGTCTCTCCAGTGAAATGATTACTGCTCCATTACTCTATTGATACAATATTGTGCATGCTAGTGTCGTATTTCTATACAGTAGCTTGAAATTTATTAACTTATACTGTAGATGTTATGTATTCCTATGACAAAATAGTCTTCAAAAATTTTTTAAAGTTTTTTAATTTATTTTTCTTTTGGGGGTAAAGTTTGCTCTACCAAATAGTGATCGTAACAAACTGATCTGTTATGGATGTTGCTATAGTGACATGCAATTATATATGATTTTGTTTTTAAAAAGGAAAAAAAAGCAAAAGAAAACACCAGTGTTAGCTTAATCTTAATGTCTGGTGTTCGTCATGGTGAAATTATAACTATTACAGTGTAGGAGAACAATGACTGTGTTCTTTGAATGAGCCTTTGTTTGTGCTTTTTGTCATGTTATGCAGTGAACTATTTTTAAGGTCTAATCAGTGATTATTTTTCCAACTCCGTGTTTCTGTAAGGAATTATTTCACACACGGACCATTCTTAGCAGTTTTCCTCAGTGATGGAATATCATGAATGTGAGTCATTATGTAGCCGTCGTACATTGAGCAAATAAACTTACAGATCTGACGTCAGCCCTGCTCAGTTGTCTTGGTCTGTCGAGTGTCTGGGGGTCCGGGGCGGGGGGCGGCACCCTCGGGGCTGCAGGCTTGGACCCCAGCCCCAAATCATCACGGGTTGGGTGGTGGGGGAGAGCCGGGATCGCGGCTGTGTCCCCACCGGGCACCTCGGTGCTTCTTGGGCTCCCGAAACGGTGAGGGAAGGCTCGGTGAGGAGCCGTGGGGACGGTCTCTGCATGCTCAGGGTGGGCTCGGCGGGGTCCCGGGGCTCGGCGCTGGGTGCCTGCCCGCCCTCCGTCGCTGCCCGTGGGCTGTGCCGCTCGGCGCCGTGAGCGGTGACTCACGCTGTAAAAATAAATCCCCTCCCTCGGAAACCTCAGCCCCAACGGGCGTTGACTTGTGAGCCCTGCGGGGTGGGCACAGGCTGGGAGGCCCCTGCCTCCGGGGCTGCCACCGAACCCCTGGGGATGGCCCCGGGACCGTGACAAAGAGGTGCCCGTGGCTGGCGCGGCACGGGAGAGCGATGCCACCTCCACCTGCAGTGACACCCCGTCAGCAGGGCCACCTCCCCGTCAGGGTGGCTGGTATCAGTGCCCACCCCTCGCTGCCAGGGCCCCTTCCCTGCACCATCTGTCGTGGTCCCCACCTCCCCTGGCCCAGCTGGGTGGGCGCTGCGGGAGCAGGACCCCGTGCAGCCCCTGGAACTACCCTGCCCCCCCCCAGCTGGCACATTTGGGGGCTGGTGGCCACACCACCGCTGTGCCTCGGTTTCCCCAGGGCTCCGGTGTCATGGGGTTGGGGCTGAGCCCAGCCCAGCACCTTCCCAGCCCCAGATTAGCCCCACAACTCCCCCACCATGACCCCCGCTCCTCTGCCTGCTGACGGGGGCCTCGGCTTCCCCATCTGGAGAGGGAAACGGACCCCTCCGCTCCGGCACCGTGCACGCCAGCAGTGCCTGTGCGCATCCCCGCCTGCAGCTCTGCTTGCCAGGCAGGATTCGGCCCTAAACCGGGGCAGTGCAGCCTGCCAGGGGCTGGCTGCTGTGGGTGGGGGGCAGCACCCACCGACACCCCCATCCCCATCCCCATCCCCCTGCAAGCACCGGGGCCACGGGGCGCTCCCGCTGCTGGTCCCCAAGGCTGGCGCTGCTCTCGCCATGGAAACCGTCTCCATCGCGCCGGTTGCCGTGGCCACCCGTCCCCAAAATGACACAGCGGGTGGGGGCAGGAGGATGCTGGGTGGGGGGGGGGGGGGGCTGGCAGAAGGGCCCCCCGGCTGCAGGATTCCTCCTGGGTCACCGGCCGCCTGCCTGCGGGATGACTCAGGGGGGATTAGGGGGATTTGCCGGAGCGGGAACGCGGCCCGCGGCCATGTAGGGCCAGCCCTAAGCCCCTGCGCTGAGGCACAGGCACGTGGGGGGCACGGGGAGCGTGGCCCCCCCCTCTGTGTGGCACCAGGCCCTGAGCTGGGGACAGGGCTGGGTGTGAAGCCCCCCCCCCCCCCATCCACCTGGGGCATCTCCATGGGGTGAGAGGAGGGGGCACAGCAGGGCACGGACACCCCGGCACGGGTTGGGGATGGGGGGGGGGGCGTTGCCCCCCGCGGGGGGGGCCCCCCCCGGGTCGGGGGGGGGGCAGCTTGTTTTTGAGGGGTGTGGGGACCCGGCAGGTTGGGCACATGGGGTCTGAGGTGGTGACACGTGGGGTGTGGGAGACCTGGGGGAGGGCTGAGACCTGGAGCTTTGGAGCCTGGGGGTGCTGAGGTGTTGAGACCTGGGATGGAGGAGACCTGGGGTGTGGGGACCCCGAATTTTGGAGCCCCAGGATGTCAGAGCCACAAGGGACATTGGAGGTCCGGGAAATTGAGATCTGAGGTGTAGGAGACGTGTGATGGTGAGACCTGGGGCTTTGGAGACCTGAGATGTCAGAGCCCCAGGGTACCGAGAGCCATGATGCCGAGCCTGGGCTGCTGGAGACCCACGATGTGGGACCCCAGGAGCTGGAGACCTGGGACTCTGGAGACCCGGGATGTTGAGACGTGGGGTGCTGGAGGCCGGGGTGTGGAGGCCTGGGATGGGGGGGGCTCTGGCCGGCAGACCGCGGGCACGGGGCAGGTTTTCCACCACTTTTTATTCCCACTGACACTACCTTCTCCTTCACATTTACTCAAGGCACTGGGTGACTGAGCGAGTACAAAATAAAAAATAAAAAGGGGGCTGGGGGTGGGGGGAAGGCATGAGGGTGCACTTCATGGGGGCAGCAGCAGGGGCTCCTCCTCCTCTTCTTCCTCTTCCTCCTCGGTGCCTCCTACTTCTTGGCTGGCTCGTCTTTCTTGACCTGGCTCTCGACGGTGACGGGGATGGTGATCTCGGCGGACTGGATGGCCGGCTTGGGCAGGGGCGCCTCCACCGTCAGCATCCCGTCGGGGGACAGCGAGGACCGCACGGCTGTGGCCTCCACGCCGGGGGGGAGGCTGCGGGGGACAGGGGGAGATGTTGGCAACGGCCCCGAGGTCCTGGCCACCGCCGTCACCGACCTGGCTGGTGGCAACCCCAGTGCGTGCGGGCTGGGATGGGTGTTGGAGGGGACGGGTGGTGGGAGGAGGTCCCTGGGGTGCCGGGGGGTCCCGGGCCCCCATCTCCTCCCTGCCCCGGTACCTACGTGTATTTTCGGGTGAAGCACCGGGAGATGAAGCCGTGCTCATCCTGTTTCTCCTCGTGCTTGCCTGGAAGAGAGAAACCCAGGGCAGGTCAGTGCCCACCAGGTCTCCGCACTCGGCGTGCGCCTTTCCCCTCCTCAGGAAGGGACTGATCCTGCCCATCCCGCATCTCTGTGCCCTACCACCAGCCTGGAGCAACGCTGAGCCACGGGAGGGACCTGGGCACCCCCCAAGCCCCAGGGCAGCGAATTGCTCCCAGTCACGGACCCGACCCTTCCCCAGCACCTTTGTTTCGGCTCCCCAGCGCGCTGCGCACGCTGCTGGCTCCGTGCCGCGGGGGCCTGCATTTTGTCACCACGCCCCTCGCCCAGCCACCCGCGGCGCTCCGGAGATGCTCGGGATGCCGTGGGGCTCGTCACACCCACCTGTGTCCCCCAGGGGGTCTGCACCCTGCAAGAATGCTCTTGTAGTGCTATTCCTTCTTCTTCTCTGCTATTTTCTCATTTCCTTGTTGGGGGAAATGCCTCCTCTTTCCCTTCCCTCTTTCCTTCTTCCCTTTCCCTTTCTCTTTCCCTTTCCCTTTCCTTTTCCCTTCCTCTTCCCCTTTCATTTCTTCTTCCCCTTCCTCTTCCCTTTCCCCTTTTCTTCCTTTTTTTTCCTCTTTTTTCTCTCTGCATTGCCTTCCCTCCCCAGCAAGCACCACGATGGCTGCACAACCGTCAGCAGAGCCCCCAGGGAATGCGGGAGCCCCGGCTCACCCCCCGGCCCCCCACTGCCACCAAGCCCCCCACCGCCCCACGGACCCACCGGTGATCTCCACGATGTTGTCCTTGGTCTTCACCACCAGCTCCTCGGGCGCGAAGTGGTTGACGTCCAGGGTGACCTTCCAGCTGTCGGCGCTTTGGCGGATCTCGGAGATGCCGCTGCTGAGCTGGCGGCTCAGCGCCCGGCCGTAGGGCGAGCCCGGCGCCGGCACCAGCGCGCTCTCCCCGGGCAGCAGACGGAAATACCCGGGCCAGGCGCTGCCGCTCGGCCACTTGTACCAGTCCTCGGGGATGTGGGGCATCCCGAAGGACTGGTCGAAGAGGCGGCTGCCATGGTACCAGTCGCGGAAGGGCTCCCAGCTGGGGCTGCGGAGGAAAGTGAAGGGCACGCGGCGCTCAGCCATGATGCGCGGGGCGGCGGTGCTGGGGGGCCGGCCGCGCGGGGCCTTATGAAGACGTCCCGCCGGTTATTTTTAGCCGGGAGGCTCAGCTGGCTATTAATGGAAATTGCAGCAGGGCCCGGGAAGGGACCAGAAGATTTCCCAGGCCGGGGCGGCCGCGCGCAGCCGCGTTGGGAGCCCCCAGCTGCCCACCCCCGCGGCGGGGGCTCGGCCGCTTGGCGGGTGATGGATGGCCTCTGGAGCGCTCCCAGCCCTTTCCCGTAAACAATCCCCGCGATGCGCAGCTCCAGGGCCGTCTGCGCCGGCGTGCGGAGGGCGCTGGGGGGGCAGCACAGCGGGGGGGGGGATGAGTCAGTGGAGGAGCCCGTGCTCGGCCCCGCGCCCGCTGCGTCACCCGGCCCCCGCCAGAAGGTTCTGGAGGCCCACCCCCCCCTCCCCCAGCTCTGTGGCCCCCAGGGCTTGGCCAGGTTGGGGTGAGGTTGTCCAAGCCCCGGGCAGTGGGGCCCACGGGGGGTCCATGGGGCTATAACGGGGGTTGTAGGGCTTGGTGGAGGTCAGTGGGGCCCGACGGGGCTGGTGGGGGCTGATCGAGGCCAACGGGGGCCGTGGGGCTGGTAGGGGCTGATGGGGCCCAGACAGCTGCTGGAGCTGATGGGGACTGATGGGGCTGATGGGGCTCGCTGGGCCCAGTGGGACCAGTAGGGCTTGATGGGCATGATGGGTTGGAGAGGGGCTGGTGGGGGCAGCACCCTCTCGGGGCAGGGGAAGGATGGCTCCTTCCCTTAGTCCTTGCCCTCACGTCCAAACACATCTCTCTGGTTACCCGTGGGATCCCCCGGTGCCCGTTTGGGGCCAGATTCCAGCCCCTCAGCCCCACTGGGGCCCCGGCACCTCTGTCAGACAGTCTGGAGACACTGAGCCCCCCGGTGGGATGCCCGTCCTTGCTCTCCCCATCCCCATCTGCCCATCCCCAGCAGTGCTGGGGCTTTGTTTTTAAGCCCCAGCATGGCCAGGGGACGTCTGTAGCTGAGACCTGACGCACTTGGCGCAGGGATGTGCGAGCCCTCCCCGCGGGGGCACAGTAAGGGTGCGGGGATGTCGCAGCAGGGTGTAGGGGGGACCTTACGGGTGTCCCCAAGCCGCCAGCACCCAGCCGCCCCGCCAGCACCTGCAACCCTTCTGAATGGGGCCGGGAGAGCCCCGAGCTGCCTGGGGAGCCCCAGGGCAGGGGGGTGAAACCAAAGCAGCTGAGCTGCGAGGGGCTGGGGGCGCGGGGGGGTGGCCGAGGGGCTGCGGGGAGGGGGGAGGCGAGGGGGCAGGAGGGACAGGAGGGATGCAGGGGGGGTGCAGGAAGGGCTGGGAGGGAGGGGTGCGGGGAAATGGGGATGCAGGCAGAGGGCAGGGCTGCAGGGAAGGCTGCAGGGAACGAGGGAGGGCTGCAGGCAAGGAAAGGAGGAGGGATGCGGAGTGGGATGCGGAGGGCTGCAGGCAAGGCTGCAGGGAGGCTGCAAGGAAACACACGAGTCACGTTTTCCCCAGCATCAGGGACCCCCAGAGGTTTTTCCCGCTGTGGCAGGATGCTCTGGGACATCGGACGCAACCGGTGCCTGGTGCCACCCTCACCAGGAGCCAGAAACCGATGGGAGAGGGCAGGGGAGGAGAGCAGGGGGGTCCTGGGGACAGAGGGGGCTGAGCCTGCAGGGGGGAGCAGAATTAACCCCTCCGAGCTGTCCCCATGAAGAAACTGCGCCGTGCCCCGCAGCGTCATTTACAATATATACTGTATATTTTATTGTAGTTGAACCAGCTCACTGAATCTACAGCTGTACTCACAATCCAGAAAAAAAGAGAGAGCGCGCGCGCGAGAGGAAAATACTGAAGTATTTCTACAGAGTATTTGTTCCAGTTAGCTCCCTCCGCGGCAGGAGACAGAGACTGTAAAAGAGGAAGACTGGAAATTTTCCCTGATGTGCTGTCTTGTCCGCGCCGTCGCTGCAGTCGGGGCTCTGTCGCTTTCAGGAGCCGTGGCCGCTGGGGTGGGGACGGGAACAGGGATGGGGACGGTGATGGGGATGGGGACAGGGATGGGGTTGGGGACAGGGATGGGGTTGGGGATCACCTCGGGGGATGCCTCCAAGCATCCCCATGCAGCAGTGGGGCGATGCTGGCAGGATGCAGGGCAGCGGGTGCACTTTGGGCATTGGTGCAGGGCTGGGTGCTGTGGCCAGAGTAAGAAGGGATGGTTTTGGGGGGAGAATGAGGAGTGCAGTTGCGGGGCTGGCAGGTATGCTGCGGGGACTTCACGCCCTTTGTGCCCCAGGCTCGGGCCAGGAGCTCCATCTCCTCCTGCCATGGGCACATCCAGACCTGCCGCCTGCCCCGAGCCATGTGGAGCTGCGGGCGTTTTCTCCTCCATCCCCATGAAAGGCAATTTCTTTCTGATTTACTTCTCGGGGCAATCAGCGTCCTTCCCAGCTTGGGCCTTGGTGGGAGGGCTGGGGAACCACGGGGCTTGGATCGGGGCAGGGCCGGCTCTTGGGGACGCTGCTCCAAGGGATCCTGCTGGCCTCGCCTGGGCAGCACGGCTGGGTTCACAGCACCCATCCTGCTGGTGCTGGCACAGCCACGGGTAGGAGCAGCACCCAGAATGAGCACCCCGCAGCCCTCCCAGGGGCATTTGCCCCCTCGGGTCAGGTTGGGGCACTGGGGACGGGCTCTGGCACCGCAGCTCCCGCCTCTTGCAGCCGGGCGAGCAAAGCACAGCGGGGTCTGGCTTGGCTGACACCTCAACCCTCCGGAGACCCATTCACCAGCTCTACCGCCGCATTACCACCTGGGCTGGACTCCAGTCAGCATCCCAGTGCCCCCCCCAGTGCCCCCCCAGTGCCCCCGGGCTGGCTGCAGGCGGGTGTCCGAGGGCGGCACAAAGCCCGGCTCTCCCTGCGGGGCCGCGCGTTAATCCCGGCAGCTGCTCTCCCCACCCCGGGAGGCTCAGCTCCTTCGTCCTCCTCCAGCCAGGCGGAAAACGCGTGGCCAACGCGGATTAAATGCAAACCGCCCCGGGGCCGGCAGCAGCGGGGCTGGGGAGCAGCCCCCGCAGCCAGGAAGGGCTTTTTTTTTTTTTGGGAAATCAGCAAAACGGCACAGAACCGGGGCTGTCAGCAAAGCACCCGGCCAGCCCGTGCTCGTCACCCCCCCCCCTCCCCGCCTCTCTTTTTAAAATTAAATTCATAAAGCTGCTGGAGGGGCGCAGGGATGCTCGGGGGGAGGCCGAAGCGGAGCAGAGGGGCCGGATCCTGCCCGCTGGGCCCCGAGGCACAGCTAACCCACGGCTGCCCCAGCCAGGGCACCAGTGGCAGCATCTTCCAGAAGAGGAGTCAAAGCCTTCACTCGGGGCCGCGTTTCTTTGGGGGAGTGGCACGGGGAAGCCATTAGGACCGGGAACTGGGTCACGAACCGGGGTGAGGAGGTAGCCGGGGGGGCTCGGGGACAGCCCTGTCCCCTCGTGCCCTGCCAGGGGTCCCCCTGCTCCGGCGCTCGGAGGAAGCCTCTTCATGCACCACGGCTCCGCGCACGAGCCCGGAGGTGTCCAAAGCAAGGGAAAGGTGGGGGGCACCCCAAAGAGCACCCCGCAAGCGCTGTGGGGAGCATCCCAAAGCACAATTTCACCCCAAATCTGTCGGCTCCCCCTCACGGGGACACCCAGGGGACCCGGCAGCATTTGTTCTGCAGGGGCAGGGGGCGCACAGCACCAAGGCAGAGGGACCCCAGCCCCGTAGCCCCACGTGGGAGGAGACAGGACGACGCCGGGCTGCTCCTCGCTTTGTTCATCTGCGGCTCTGCGGGTGCTCGGGGCTGCCAGCACCCCGGAGAGGCGCGTGTCACCTCCGTCCCTGGGGTGTCCTCTTCCCCGCCCGGTGTCGGCGAAAAGCCCCGAGCGTGGGCAGGAGAAACACGCTTATTTAGCGCGTGCTAGAAAAGTCCAACCGAGCCAAACGAAGCGCCGCCGGCCGGAGCGCACCGCGTCGGGGGCCCCGCCGCCCCGCTGGCTCGGTCCAAGGTCTCTGCCAAGCAATTTGTTCCCTCGCTCTGTGCTTGCCCACCCCGTCCCACCCCACCCCGGCGTTTGCAGAAAAAACACCCCAGCCCCCCCCCCCCCCCCCCCCGACCCCCAAAATACTCCGGGGGGGGCTCGGGGTCGCCCACTGCCCCGCAAGGTTTCCATCCACCCCCCGACTTTCCCCCCCGCCGCCGGGTCCATCCTCAGCAGCCCCCCCCCCTGGGGTTTTTCCACCTCCTGGGGGGCTTCTCCCGGGGCCGGGGTGGGGGGGCTGCGGGGCTCAGAAGCCGGCGCTCTCCGAGCTGCTGCGGCTGTTGTAGCTGGGGCTGCGGCTGGGGCTTCGCGAGCGGCTGGGGGGGGCTGCGAGTCCGGCTGCGGCTGCGGCTGGTGCTGTAGCTGTCGTAGCTGCGGCTCCGGCTGCGGCTGTAGGAGTAGGTGCTCAGCGAGCTGGAGGACGAGGGGCTGGGGCGGTAGTAGGGGATGGGACGCTTGCGAGCGCTGCGGAGGGAAGAGGGAAACTGAGTCAGGGCCGTGCTGAAGTTTGGGGAAGAGGAGGGAGGGGGGGGCATTGGCCCAAGCACCGGCACCGCGCATCCCCAGGCTCGGAGCGGCCACGGGATGTCAGGATCCGGCCCCCCCCCGGCCCCTTCCTCCTCCCCGGTTTCCCCCCCGGCTGTTAGTCCTGGATTAGGCAGCGGCGAGGACAGAAAGTGAGAAGGTTAATGTGGCTTTTGTGTTTCCCCAGCCACCAAAGATTGAAAGCTGCTGAAAAAGAGACGTTAGGGATTAGCAGGAGACGAGCGCCGGGCTGCCCGCGGTCCGACCCTCCCCAGCTCCTATGGGGACGTGGGGAGCAGGGGGACAGCGGGGAGGGGGGGACCGGGGGCAGCGACGTCTGGAGCTGGTGCAGGACACTGAGCCCGGAGCCCTGCGGGTCCCTGAGGAGGCTGGAGGGGGGACAAGGCAGCACCTTGCCCCCTTCTCTCAGCCCCACGTCGTGGTGAGCGGTGTTAGTGGGACCGAAGAGAGACACACGGCCGGCCTCGCACAGCCGGGGAGACACGGAGGGGTCCGGGAGGAAGAGGAGGAGGAATAGGGGAGGTTACCCTGGGAGCCAGGCCCGCGGCGATGCTCTCCGAGAGGAACCTTGGGATGAAATGGAAAAGGAGACGTTGGCATCACTGAGGGACGAGGCAGGACCACGCGGTGCTGGGCCCCGGGGCGGCAGGGGGACAAGGACAGGGCAGGAGGGCAAAGGAAGGGGTCTTCTGGCCAGGCTACGGGTCTGGTCTCCTCTGGGATGGTGAGGACCACAGGCTGTGTCCTCACGCCGGTCCCCACAGCTCCTCCCTGCCACCTTCCTCAGGGCATCCCAGGAAAATCCAGCCCAGGGCAGGGGACCGAGGCGAGCGATGCCCATGGTGTCCCTGCTGCCTGCAGCCATTTGAGGCTGTCCATTTCTGTGCCACGTGCTGGCAGCCCCTCTATCCCTGGGGGATTTCAGCTGGGGAAGGGCAGAGCCAGCCGGTACCCAAGCAAGAAACCTTTTTCTGGGCTGGGAGGACCTCTCCTGGCCCATATACTTCACAGGGGAAGCCTGCAGAGAGCTTTAGCGCAGCGTACGGCCTGTATTTCTCCTGCCTTCTCTCCTTATGTCCAGCCCAGGAGAAATCAAAATCCTTCCAGAGCGAGCGAGAGCCGATTGCTGGAAGTCCAGCCAGCTCCGTGCTACGGCCCCCGATCTCCCCGCTGATCGCACGGGAGACAAATAGGTCAGAAACGAGGTAATCTCAGCTCAGCACCGGTAACGTCGCCAGCACCGCATGCTAACGAGATGCTATTTATGCACAGTGTTCCGTCCGGCACTGAACATTGCCTGCCTTAGAGCCCCGCATCCTGAGTCAGTAAGGTCTCAGGGAGGAGAAAACAGCATTTGGAGGGCAGGAGGCAAATGCGCTGGGGTTGGGCTTCTTGCTGGAACACGCGCACACAGAGTAAAACGAGTTCCTAGTTGCTGTCTGCAAAGGGGGGGAGAGACCAGAAGCTTGTAATGCTGGAGGCAGCCTGGTTACCCAGCTGTCTGGGCCAGCCTGGTTCACTCATCCATTCATCCTCAGGGTTACGTGTCTGTCCTCAAAGCTGCATGTCTGTTCATCCGTCCTTTCTGCCACCCGTCCGTCCATCCATCCACCCACCCACCCATCCATCCACCCATCCATCCTTTCTGCCACCCACCCATAGAATCACAGAATCATTAAGGCTGGAAAAGACCTCCAAGATCATCTGGTCCAACCGTCCCCCTACCACCACTGTCACCCACTGAACCACGTCCCCAAGCACCACGTCCAACCTTCCCTTGAACACCCCCAGGTACAGTGACTCCACCACCTCCCCGGGCAACCCATCCCAGTGCCTGACTGCTCTTTCTGAGCAGAAATGTCTCCTCATTTCCAACCTGAACCTCCTCTGGCACAACTTGAGGCCATTCCCTCTGCTCCTATCACTGGTTACCTGTGAGAAGAGGCAGACCCCCAGCTCCCCACACCTTCCTTTCAGGTAGCTGCAGAGAGCAATGAGGTCTGCCCTGAGCCTCCTCTTCTCCAGACTAAACAGCCCCAGTTCCCTCAGTCACTGCTCACAGGACTTGAGGTCCAGACCATCCAACCATCCACCCATCCTTTCTGCCACCCGCCCCCCCTTTGGGGCTGGCCGGGGGTACAGCTCAGCCACAGGCCATGCCGGCGGTGGTGGCTCCGCGTGTCGGGACCCACCTGGTGATCCTCCTGGGCTCCATGAAGCTGGGGGAATCGCGTCTCCTCTTCCTGATGGGGGAGTAGCTTCGGGAGCGGCGCCGGGCCCGGGCGGGATCGGGGTCACCGTGGCGTGTTCGGGGCTCGTTGTCCTTCTCTCTAAACCAAGACGAGGAGCGTCAGGGGCACGAGGAGCCGTGTGTGCAGCGAGGCGGGCTGCAGGGACACCCAGCCCTTCTCCAGCCGTGACACCGCAAGCCCGGAGCTGTGCCCCCGTGCCGCCCGCGCCCCCCGAGCTGACCTGCTGGCAGTTTTCTTCTGCGAGGGCGAGCGGCTGCGGCTGCGCCCGGCCCTCTTCTCCCGCGAGCGGGAGCGGGACTTGGAGAGGGAGCCGCTGGAGCTCCAGGAGCTGCTGCGGTGCCCGGTGCTGTGTGAGGGGCTCTTCCTGCGCTCCGAGGCCCCGTGCCGAGAGTGCTTGGCCGACGACTCCGAGCTGCTGTTGGGCCGGCCCCGGTGGTGCCGCTCCTTCACCCTGCGAGGGGCAGAGGGGAGGAAGGTCCCGAGGGTGTCCCCACCGCTCCTTGTTTCCCTCTGCAACCACGGGGGAGCAGAAGCACCCACGTGGCCCTGAAAATACCCTGATTATCATCGAATCATAGAGGGAGTTAGGTTGGAAAAGACCACCAAGATCATCTGGTCCAACCCTCCCCCTACCACCGTCACCCACCGAACCACGTCCCCAAGCACCAGGTCCAACCTTCCCTTGAACACCCCCAGGGACAGTGACTCCACCACCTCCCCGGGCAACCCGTCCCAGTGCCTGACTGCTCTTTCTGAGCAGAAATGTCTCCTCATTTCCAACCTGAACCTCCCCTGGCACAACTTGAGGCCATTCCCTCTGCTCCTATCACTGGTTACCTGTGAGGAGAGGCCGACCCCCAGCTCCCCACCCCTTCCTTTCAGGCAGTTGCAGAGAGCAATGAGCTCTGCCCTGAGCCTCCTCTTCCCCAGACCAAACCCCCCCAGCTCCCTCAGCCGCTCCTCACAGGCCTTGTGTCCCAGGCCCTTCCCCAGCTTCGCAGCCCTTCTCTGGACACACTCCAGAGCGTGCTCCAGCGCGCTCCATGCTCCACGCCCAGCCCCACAGCCCCGGTCCTTGCATTTCCCATACGGAACCAAGTTGTGGCTCCCAGGGGACGGCCCCCGGACAGCCCTTACTTCTTGGCGTGGGCGCCGTGGGTCCTGTCGGGGCCGAGCGGGTGGGAGCAGGCCGAGCCCTCCGAGTCGCTGCTGTAGCCGGTGGGGCTGAGCCCCGTGGGGGGCGGCTGGCGGGGGGCCTGGCCGCGGTGGCGTGGCGGCGAGGCGGAGCGGGAGCGGTGCCGGTGGCCGTGCTTGGCTCGCTCCGGCGAGGGCGAGCGGGGGCTGCGGGCGCCGTGACGGCCGCCCCGGGCGCGGGGGGACGGCGGCTCCGTCCTGCCGCGAGGCCGCGGAGAGGGGGACGGCGAGGCCGGCCTCTGGCAGGGGGAAGAGAGCCCGCGCCCCGGGGGGGACAGGCGGAAGGGGGAGAAGAGAAGAAAGAAGGAGAAAGAGGTCTTTAACGGGGCGCGCCGGGCCGGGGCTCGGTGCACAACGTCAACGCACATCGCATTAAGGCAGGCTACACAGACGCTACCCTGCACCTTCCTCAGCCTCTCGCCCTCAACAACGTGGGTCATGCAAACCTCCGCATGCAAAAACGCAAAAAGGAAACAAACCAAAAATAAAAATAAAAATAAAAACCAACAAAGAAACGAAGAAGGGTTTGGGGAAGAGGGGAGGGACCAAGAAAATCCAAGAAACCCCAAAGTCGTCGGGGAGGGAAAAGAAACGACCCCCCCGGATAGTTGGAGAGGAGATAAAGCAAACCCCCGGCGCCCGCCCGCCCCAACCAAGAAAGGTGAAAGAAAAAGGGGCGGAAAACCCAAACAAACCGAGGAAAACGAGAAAAAAATAATAATAATAAAAAAGAACAAATGAGAGGAGGGGAGGCGGGGGGGGGGAATAAATCAGAGTGAGCAGTGGGAGAGAGGGTGAAACCAAAGAGGTGATGGGGCCGGGCGGGCGCGGGGCGGGAGGTCTGCTCACACAGATGCATGCACATATATAGATATCTATACGTTTATATATGCATAGGTTTTATAGATAGTACGGCTTTTGGCTTAAAACAAATCAAGAAACGAGGAAGACGGCACAGAGCAACGATGGAGGGCAAGGCAGGGAGTCGGGGGGCAAGGGGCAAGAAGGGAAAAAGAAACCAAAAGAAAGAAGAAAACATCAAAATCAAAGAAAAAACCAAACCAAAACTTCACAAATGTCATCGTTACTGAGATAAACGAATGTCTCTGAACTCTTCCTGGGATACGCATTGATCTGTTAGCTGTGACTCTGCAGGGAACTGCTAAGTCCTCATCAGCACTCAACACAGACTTTGCTTTCTGCTTCCTTTTTTTTCCGTTATATGCTTTTTTTTTTTTTTTTTTTTTTTAAGTCCCTCTTGGTTAACATCCACTTACCAAAAAAGTGGCATTTCCTCCTTTAGTAGGTAAGGTATGAAGAGAAGGGAAAAGCGGGGCAATATAAGTGCATCATTAGATTCACAAAAATGCAAGAGAGAAAGAAAAGAGAGAGAGGAGGAGAGACAGAGACAGCGAGAGGAGAGAAATAAAACAAAACAACTCCCTTCTCCTACGCTCAGACACCGGGAGAACCCCTCCTGGCTACCTGGCGGTGACATTGGGCCACCAGCGCGGTGACAGCCCCGAGCGCTGGGCTGGGATTTGGGGTACTGGGGGCTCCAGCCCCAACCGAGCTGGTGAACGTGGTCTGGGGGCACAGGGCGATGGGGAGACTTTGGGGTCTCTCCCCTGGGAGCCCCCAGTGCCCACGGAGGGGTAAATCCTGCGTGACCTGGTGGGGCCTAAGGGGAGCTGGGAGGAGCTGGGGCGGTGCTGCTGTGCCCGGGGGCGGACGGTGACCTCGTTTCCTCACCATCCCTTTGCCTAAAATGCAGTTAATCCTGAACACTGCTTTTCTCCCCAAAAAGAGAAGCAGACGATATGCCACGGGTCTGCGATGAAGATGTTGCCAAAAGGACACGAGGCCACCCCGCCGGTGGCTTGTCCTGCACCATGTCCCTGTCCCCACAGATGAGGGGGCTGAGCCAACCCCTGCAACCCCTACAGCCACGGAGCAGTGCGCCCCACCTGCCAGAGCCAAAATGGGGCGGTTTGGTGCATTTTAACCATTGCTTTAACAATTGACTGCTGTTGCGATTGCTCCAGCGAGGGGGAGAAGCAGTGGGGGCGATGGATGCCCCACCAGCGGCACCCTCGCAGGGGACGGGGGCTTCGGCCGTACCTGTCTCCAGCCCTACTTCTGGGGAGGGAAAACTCAAAATGGAGAAGGAGAAGAAGAAGAGAGAGAAAGCCAGAGCGAGGTGTCCTCTTCCCGAGCGCATCATTCGCACGCGCATTTGTTACCCGTGCTGTGGGGACGTGGGGTTCACACCCACAAGGCAGGGAGAGGGATGGGGAGGGCAGAGGGGGCTTCTATTGAAAAAAACAAACAAACAAACCCAAATAAATCCTTTGCAACGGTGTGGACCCAAAGGGAAAATGCATTCGGGGTGCTTGTGCTCCCCGGACCTGCCTCTCACCTCGCCTGGCTCCTTCCCAGGTGTGGAAGGTCCCAGCCTTTTACCACCACAGCCCCAAAATGTTCTCCCCGGGTTCCTCCACCACCATGACCTCAGCCCCAGGAGGGGCAAAAAACCCCAATCTCCCCAAATTTCTCACTTATCCTCCCTCCCAGTCCTTCACCCCAAAACGCCCGTGCCCCAGTGACTGCTTGTGACGCACTGGGGTTCACCTGCTGCTCTTTGCCTCTATTTTTTGCTAATTGTGCTCGGTCTCATTAGCCAGCCCCTAAAAAGCACGGAGGAACTCAAACCGACTCGAGGTAACTGTACCGTCTGTGGGAACGAACACAAACTCGGAGGGCTAAAACACACAGAAATGCATTCTACCAACAGAACGAGGAAACGAGGAAGAGAAAAAGGCGGAAAGAAAGAAAAATATTACATGGACAGGGCAAAAAAAGAAAAGAAAAGAACGTAAGAGAAGAGCATGGCTTTGCAGCTAACTGGGGAAAACCATACAGATCAAAAAAATTATATATAGCCACCAAAAAGAGACAAAATGAAAGAGAGAGAGAGAGAAAGAGAGAAAGAAAGAAAGAGAAAGAAAGAAAGAAAGTAAGAAAGAAAGAGAAAATAACATTAAATCAAGCTACGGTGCTTTTCAACAGGCTCATCTGCAGAAGTGAACGTGCAGAGGTGGACGAAATACCTACCTTCTGAATTGGCAGTGACAGGAATGCAATAATAAAAAAGAAAACAATAATCTCCACATTTGGAGTGCAGAATGGGAAAAAGACAATGACTCTTTAGTAATGTGATTTAGACCCCTTTGCTAATCAAGTTTGCTTTGCTTAGACTTTTTTTTTTTTTAATTGGTCTCGTTTGCATCTTTTATTTTATATATTTTTTTTGCTCAAATGGAAAGCCCGTGGCTTTCGCGGCTGCGGCGGGTTTGCCGGCTTGCGTGTTGTGCCCGGCCCCTACCCGGCAGCGTTTTCGGTCTGGAAGGTGGCTGCCGAACGTCACCGAGTCCCAAACGTCATGCAAGGAAAGCGGCGGATGGAGCGCAACGCGTGGAGGTTTGTTGGGCGGCGTCGGCACCGGGAGCGGCCCGAAGAAAACCAGAGAGAAATTTGGGGCCGGAGAGTGCGTGTGGGAGAGAGAGCGAGGAGGAGGAGGAGGAGGAGAGAGAAATGGGGAGGAAGGGCGAGCGCGAGGAGGATGGGCAGGCAGCCGGAGGCGGGGATGGATGGAGACGGGACTGGGCATTTAAAAGGGAAGTCAACCCCGCGCAGCGCCCCGGCCCTGGGCACCTGGAGGGCTTGGGGAGCTGGGGTAGCCCAGGTGGGGAAAATGGGTTGAATTTGGTGGTTTTGGAGGGTTTGAGGCAAGCGGAGGGTGCTCAGCCCCGCTGCCACCGGTCTGCAGAGCCGAGCTCAGGATGGATGCTGAGGATACTTGGGGAGCGGGATGTGCATCACTGCACGGGGTGGCACGGGGGTCCCAGCCCGGAGGGGTCATGGCTGGGTGGATGCCACAGCCCCCACGGCCCCGTCCCAACGGGCTCAGACGTGGGGACCCACGGAGAAAACATCCCCATGGCACCAGGGGTCGGCTGCCGCAGTAGGGGCAGCAGGGTTACAGCCAATTTGAGGAGGCAAGGGGCAATTTGTGGCTCGGTTTTGGGGTGAGCCCGCTCCCTTTTCAGTTCAGAGCTGCTCGGTTTTCTTCCCTTTTAAATTCCTTGTTCAAAATATAGAGAATGGAAATACAGTGTTCAACGGTCGTAAATATTTAGAAAACACATCTTCTTTTTTTGTTTTTTTTTGTTTTTCTTCTCCACATTAACACACACAAAAGCAAAAAATTCTAGAACAACACGACGACGACAGGGGGAAAAAAAATAAGAGAGATATATCGTTTGCATTTCTGTACATCACAAAGGAAAAGAAAAGAAATCATGATAAAGGAAACTAAAACAAGGGGGGAAAAAAAAGCATGTTTCATTGCCCTTCCCTCCCCCTCTTCCCTGCTTCTGCTGAGCAAGAAATGGAATTGTATATTACCGTTTGGGTTTTTTTCAAATGGGAGGCTAAAGAAAAACACAGATGGGATTAAAAAGAAAAAGAAAAACAAAAAACAAAACAACCAAAAAAAAAACAGAGAGAGAAAGAGAGAGAGAAAGAGAGAGAAGTTGTCGGAGAAAAGTCCCGCTAGAGCCGGGGAGCCAAGGGAGCTCGTGCGGCCTGGGCGATGCTGGGTGCCCGGGGTGGGGGCTCCTCGGCACCCGCAGCCCCAAAAAGGTGAGCCGAAACCACGGCAAAGAAGAAAGCGGAGAGGTGCCCGAGAGGTGGGCTCCGCCGCCGCCTGCCGAGCGGCTGGGTGCTGGGTGCTGGGTGCTGGAGGGGATGGGGACAGCGTGGGGGACCCGCATGGCACCCAGCCTGGTCCCCCCGGTGGTCTCCCAGCCCCTCCGGTACTGGTTAAACTGGGGCTGGCCCCCTCGTCCCGCTGGGGCAGCGGGAGCGTTGCGGGGACGAGCGTCCCCGGGGCAGCGGGGTTTTGGTGGGGCAGTTGGCAGGGCTGGGGACAGTCAGCCCTGAGGCACCCGCTACAGGGACCCTGAGTGCCTAAAATCGGAGCACCCAGCCCCAGCCCGCCCCTCCGAGCCCTCTCCTGGCCTTAAACCAGTGCCCAGACTGGTGCTGGGGTCCCGCTGGCACCGGCACCTTTGTGCTGGGATGGGCTGGCAGTGGCAGGGAAATCATTTTTCCATTTTCACCCATTTCTCGGCTGTCTGGGCTCAATCCACTCCCAGGATGGGCAGCATTGAGCCCAGCGGTGGCCCTACGAGCCATCGGGGACACCCCGGGGTGTGACATCCACAGAGTGGCCGTGTGGGGGGACCTGCTGGGGGTTCTGCCCCGCAGAGAGGGGCCAGCACGCCCCAGGGTGGGGGGGACATTGTGCAGCCAGAGAACGGCTGGGGAAGGGGACAGGCAGCACCCGGTGTCCCCATCCATCTGTCCGTCCCCGATGCCACCAGTGCCCCCCCAGATGGCAGCCAGGTGAGTGGGGAAAGAGGGGAAAGGAGAGCCGGGGTGAGGGGGTCCTGCAGAGGGAGGAGGAAGAGGAGGAAGAGGAGAGGGCAGCGAACCGTGGTGCAAGAAAAGCCTACGTACATCCGGCGGCTCCTCGAGCGCGGCGCCGTGGCTGTGGCGGCCGTTCTGGGCGCTGCCCTTGTGCCCGTTCTGGTGCGGCGAGGCCGAGCGGCGCGGCGAGGAGGAGGACGGGCTGCGGCTGGAGCGGGCGCTGCTGCCCTTGGGGCCGTCCTCGCGGTGCTTGGGGCTTAGCCTGCGGGGCACAGCATGGTCAGGGTGGTGGCCGACGTGTCCCCCTGTCCCCAAGCCGGCACGGTGGTGGCACCCAAGCTTGTGCTGCAGCACAGGCTTTGCCGAAGCAAGAAATGGGGCGAGAAATTGCTTCTTGGGTTTTTCCCAGTTCACATTTTCCCATCTGGTTTGAAACCTTGGTGCTGCGTTTCCAACCCCACCGAGCAGCCCTTGTGCTGCAGCAGTGCCACGCTCCCCTCCTGTCCCCCCCCCAAAGGGTCCCCACCCTGGGGACACCCCTGCCCGGGGTGCTCCTACCTGCCGGGGGATTTGGAGTTGCTGTAGTCGGAGGAGAGCGAAGCGCTGTGCGAGCTGCAGCTGCTGCGCCGGTGCGACCGCCAGACCGGCGACTCGCTGCGGGACCTGCAGGGAGGACGGCCGGGGCCGACGGGCAGGCTGAGCCCCCGTGCCGGGCACCTACGAGGTTTGGGGGGGGGGCTGGCCCCACACGGCAGCACCCCGCCAGCCGCCTGCCCGCGGCACCTCACCTCTTGCGCTCTTTGTTTTTCTCTTTCCGCTTGTTTTTGGGGCTGCGGGACCTGTGGGAAGGGCAGAGAGGTGAAAAGGCAGAGATGGGAGAGGGGCAGTGATGATGCCCAGTGCTATGGGTCACCCTGTGGAGCCCTGGCCAACGCGTGCCCAGAGCATGGGGTGGCCCCATGCCACCTCCAAGGGTGAGGGACAACCAGCCGAGCCTGGCCGTGGGGCGAGGGGGACGCTGGCACCAAGTGCAGGTGGCGGTGGGATGGCTCCCGGCTGCCTTCGCTCTCACCTGTGTCTTCTCTTCTTCCGGGACCCTGACTCAGACCTGGGGATGGAGAGGAGGCAGAGACACGTTGAGCTGTGGTGGGGGACGAAGGCTGGGCAGCCCCAGGGGATGGGAGGGACAGGGACAAGGGCAGGGGGCTGGGATGAGGCAGCAGCCACCAGGTTGGGTTGTTGGATGGGGCAGCCCGGCCACCAGGAGGTGACAGCCCATGTTTCAGAGAACTGCCTGCCCCCCCGAAGGGCCATCCAGCACCCTGCCCTGCCCACACTGCCAACCCACCCCGGTCCAAGAGCCCCAGGGGCTTCCCCACGGTCCCCAGCCCTCCCTGCAGCCCCGCTGTTCCCGGGAGCACGGTGCCTGGAGGAGACGGATCCACCCTACCTGTCGCGTCTGTGTTTCTTTCCAGTCTTCTTTTTCTTCTCCTTGCGGATCGGTGAGGAGCTGTCGCAGCTGAGGGGATGGGGAAGTGGGTGCCTTTAGGGTGGGAGCAAGGAGCTGGGGTGCAGCAGGAACCCCAAGTCCCATCCTAGTGACCCACCACCCCCTGGCACCCCACGTCCCCGGACAGCCCCCGGGACACGTGAATATTGCATGGAAATGATTTCAGGGGGGTTTTGAAGCAGGGGACAGAAAGGAGAGTCCAGCAGAAGGGCTCAGGTTAACCCTGGTGCCAGGGCGGCCGGATCCCGCTGTGTCCCATTGCCACCTCGTGGGCTCTGTGGCCTCCAGCAGGAGACAGGGCTGGAGCGGCCAATTCCCCCTGGGATCTGGGAGCGGGACACTCACCTGCGTTCCGAGCCAGGTTTCCTCTTTTTGCTGCCGCGGGGAAGGCAGAGAAGAAAGGGGCATTAAGGACAGCATCCTCCCACTGCTCCAGGACATGCAAGCTGGGGTGGGGACCCCGGGGGGGTGGACGGAGCCGGCCTCCTCCCAGCAGCCAAATCCTGCTCGGTGCTGCGCAGGGCTGTGTCCTGCCCTCCCAGGGAGGCTGGGGTGCTGATGGAGCCAGGTGTGGATGCACCAGCACCCTGCAGCCCCCAGCCACAACCCGAGAGCACAGCAAGGGCTGGGTGAGTGACCCAGAGTCATTACATCCCCCCGAAGGCCTTCAGTGTCCCCCAGCTTGTTGGAACGGGGTGAGCAGGGAGGGGACCTGCTCGGGGAGACCCAGCAGAGCTGCAGGGTCGAGCCCTCCGGGTCTCGGGGACAGCGTGGGGACATCCGTGGACTCACCGGCTCCGGCGGTGACCCGATTTCTTTTTCTTTTTCTTCTTGGGCGGCGGCGAGGTGGAGCTGCTGGACCGTCTTTTCAGCCTGCGGGGAAGAGCAGCGTTGGGGTGAGAACGGAAAACCACCCACCGTGCCCTAGGCACTGTCACCGTGCCCTGGCCACTGTCACCATGCTCTGGCCACCGCCACCAGGGCCACCACAACCTGGCCAAGGTGTCCTGAGCACGGTGCGGCTGTGCTGAGGAAGAGTATGAGGACACCGTGCATGCATTTGGGGTGCACTGGGGGTCCCCACGTGGGGACATCCATCCCCCTGTCCCCAAAACCCACTGCCCGCCGTGGCCGGACCTGTACTCGCGGTGGCTGCTGTCGTCGCGGTAGCACTCGGCCGAGCAGTCGCACTGCAGCAGGCAGCCCTCGCCGTACTCGGGGTACTGCGCCGCGTAGTCCTCCCCGTCCAGCCCGTGGTGGTTCTCTATCACTCTGGCAAAGGAGACGACGCGGGATGAATTCAGGTCTGGTGGAGCTGAACTGGGGCTGGGAAAGGGGCTGGGGGCATGGCTGTCTGGTGGCACATGGGGTCGGGGACAGCCAGCTCCAGTGCCACCTCCCCAGGTGACCTTGGTCACGTCGCTCGATGCTTGGCAGCTCTGGGTGTGACACTCTGGTGACACCTGAGTTCTTATCGGGGTCCTGTCCCCGCAGAACGTCACCGCTGGGCTGCCCCAGGGACATCCCCGGGGCCATGCCACCACCTCCTTGTCCTCGGCATCACCCGGAGCCCCGTGCTGCACCGCGGGGCTGAGCGGGGTCAGCCCAGGTGGGTGGCAGGGGACGGATTAGGGTGAGAGGAGCCGGTGGAAGACCGGGGATTCGGGGATTATCCGGCCAGCGGCAGGAGCTCCCGGGATGATCCGGGCTTTGGGACCTGTGCCCAGCCTGCCGCAGGCTTGGCATGAGAGGTGATGGGTGATGTCCCCCCGGGCCAGCCAAGGCGAGGAAGGGGGGGGGACATCAGGCCTGAAGCCACTGGGGTCTCCTCTCCCTCCCGAGCAGCTTTGTCAACATTAATTTTCCCGCTGCCATGGCAACGGATGGGAGGTTGCCATTGACTACCGGGGCTGCAGGCTGGACCCGGCGAGCAGGAGGGACCCGGGAGCCCTTGGCCAGCCTCCCCCTGCTGCCCCCAGCTCCCCAGCTCCCTCAGTTCCTGCTCTGCCGTCAGAACCAGGAGCAACCTCAAACCCCCGGGGCAGAGCATCCGTCCCCGTCAGGTGGGCTGGGGACGCCCTGCTGAGGACACGGGGCACCAGCTGAGCTCCTGAGCCCGAAATCTTGCCAGGGGTCTGGGGGCTTGGTGACAGCAGCCGGGAGAGGGAGGTGGAGCAGGAAAAGCACGCCAAAGAGCCCTGATAAAATGTTTCCTAGCAATGTCACTGCTGGGGATGGCCACCCGGGGGACGAGCTGCCTCCAGCACTGGCAGCACCAGGCTTGGGGCGACTCGGAACCGCCGGCACAGCCAGGAGCAGTGCTGGGTGCAGGATCCATGGTGCCAGATGTTATTTCTCCCCCCCCCCTTTTCTTTTGTTTTTCCCTTTCTCCCAGAGTTCAGGCAGTGTTCAAGCTCCTTGGCAGCAGAAGGACACGTGGGTTGGATGTCCTCCTCTGGGATGTCCTCGGGTCCCGGAGGCTGTGGGTGCTCCGGGACACGTCCCACGGCATCCAGCTGCCTGGCCACAGGCGCTGGGCAAGGGCAGGACCCCCAGGGAAATGAAGGCACTGGGTACACTCCTCCATCCGCCGTGGGTAACTGTACTGGGTGGTGCCGTGTCTGGGGAGGGGGCGACATCAAATAAGCCCAGGCTCTCACCCCCAGGAGGAGATGTGGCCTCAGGAACCAGGATTTTTAGCTGATGTCCCACCCTGGCTTCTTCCAGATGTCTTAGCTGGGGGGGTGGCAGCAGGGCAAGCTGCTGGAGAAGCACAGCCCTTGGCTTCTGAGCCACCTTTTCCATGAAAATGCCTTTTGAACAGCAACCAAACCATGGAAAGGGGGAAGGAAAAAGGGAGCTGAGCAAAGCGAGGTAATTCCTTGCTGCACTCTCTGCTCAGTGGGCAGCAGAGACGGCACCGCACCACGGTGCTGGGCCACATGCTCCTGCTGTCAGCTGTGCTCTGCGGTCCACGACCCGCCCGTGGTGCCCCACTTACACCTCCCCTCCTGACACACGCCTGCCTTTTGTTTCAGGCCAACTAACCTGGCCATCGAGCAGTCCCTCAGACAGCAGAGGGCTGTGTGGCAGGGCTGTGCACGCACAGACAGGAGCTGGAAGGGCTCAGGTGGTCACGGCTCTGCTCGGTGCCTCAGTTTCCCCTGGGGACTTCTGCAGGCGATGCCGAGCTTTTCGCATGTGCTTTGAAACGAGAGCAGCTGGTTCGGGCTCGCAGCCCAGCCAGCCCAGTGACTGATTTGTAGACGTTCAGGGAGGTGCTGGAACAGGACCAGCACACAAGGTGCCTGTGCCGGGGGCTCTCCCAGCATCCAGCCGTCGCAAAGGCTGGGCGTGTTTATCTGAAGCATTGCTGCAGCTCCCTCCCTCAGCCTCTTCCTCAACAAGTGCAGAGGTTTTGCATCCAGGACATCCTTTGGCAGGGACCTCTGCAGGCCAGGTCCCCACAGACGGGGAACGACCTCCTTCGGGATCTCCTCCCAGCTTCCTCCGCGCTCCTCCAGGCACCTCCGCGCTCCTCCGAGCGATCCTGTGCTTTGAGACCTCTCCCTCCAGCTCAGCACTACTATTTATAGCCCTGGGGCTAATCTAACGATTACCCTTCAGACTGGAGAGCAAGCCTGCCAGTGGGGAGAGGTGACAGCTACAGCCACTGGGGTACCCGGAACGCACCTCTGTGCTCGTTACAGCACAGCCCTAACGAGCTGGGCAGCCTCTCAGGAAGATGCCCTGAAGATGACTCAGGTCCCACGGGCAAAGGCCACTTGTTAACACGCCACCTGGATGCTCGGACACCTGGGTGACCCAGGCGCCTTGGTTTATCCCATACCTTGTTTTTTCCACTGATCCCTGCCTGGAGGAGGACCCCAGAGGCTCGTCGCTGCTGCGGGATGGGGACGGGGCGGCACACCCCGACCGGGACGGGCTCAGCCCAGCCCTGGCCCCGCTGGGAGGCTGCTGGCAGAGGAAGGCTGCCCCCGCCACCACGGCTTCCCCGCCTCCCCCTCGCCCTGATTTCCTGACCCTAATGAAGCATTAATATTCAGTGAACCTGCAGCATCTATTCCTGTCCCAAGTGACCTGGTTTCCAGGCTGATGGATGGTGTGCGCCGGGCCAGCCACGCTGCCTGGGCCATTAAGCAGCGCGCAGATAAATCATCATCAAGCCAGCACAGACCCTTGTGAGGCTGGGGATGGTCCCGTGCAGGGCGGGAGGAGGGGGTGGCACGTCCCCAGCAGCAGCAGGGCTGCTTTGCACAACAAACCTCAGCCCCAGGCCCCACCCCAGGGCAGAAGCAGCATGAGGAGCGATGAGGAGGCAACGGCACGGGGCAGAGCTGCTTGGGGCAGCTTCTTCCACGGGGCTCCTGTGTTTCACAGCAGTCTGACAGAGGGGCGGCACCACTCTGGGGACGGCTCTGGGTCTGTGCTGGTGAAAAGCAGGCTCAAGCCCTGCCTGGGCCCCTTACATTATTTATTGTTGCTATTATTAAGGATTAGTACTGCTAATGCTAATATTACGGGGGTTACAGGCCAGCAGCCAGCCTCCCAGACCATCCCCAAGGTGAGTTACCCGGGCTTTCACCTGGGCAGGAGGATTATTCTGCATTCCGGAGTTAATAGCAAAGACTCGAAATCGATGTCCTTGCCGGGATGGAGGCAGGAGCTGTGATTCCAGCCCTGGAGAGAGCAGGAAAGGCAACCAAATAGCAGGAGCAGGCGGAAGTGAGGCATGGCCTGAACATCACATCTTTCACCCCAGGACCAAGCTGGTGCCTGCTCTGCTCCGGTGACATCGGTGACAGCTGTGGCCAGGCAGAGGCAGGGCACGAGCGGCTGGACCCGTCCGCACCCCGTGGTGCACCCCAAACCTACGGCTTGGTCTCTGCCACCAGCTGACGGGGCGAGCTGAGCACCCTGCGCTCCAGTTTCATCAGCCGTGATGGGCATTGCGATACTGGCCTGTACAGCACCCGGAGGCTGCCCAGAGACCAGGGCAGGGAAACCCCTCTGGAGGCTGCATCCTGCCTCAGAGAGGCTAAGCCTGCCTCCTACCAACCAGCCAACCAACCATCTAACCATCTAATCAACCAACCATCTAACCAACCATCTAACCAACCATCTAACCAACCATCTAACCAATCAAACATCTAACCAACCATCCGACCATCTAACCAACCACCCGTCTAACCAGCCAGCCATCTAATCATCTAACCAACCATCTAACCATCTAACAAACCAACCTTCCATCCATCCATCCATCCATCCTCCCACCCTTCCAACCATCTCTATACCCCCTCCGTATCGATCCGTCCATCCATCCGTCCATCCTTGGTGGCCACCTGGGATGTGTCTCCCAGACAAGCAGGACAACGTGTGACAGACGAGTAGGACACACGGAGGGACCGACTCGGAGCTGCCTCACTTACATTTGGCGCCCGTGCTGGTCTTCCCTGGTGAGCACGCCTTCCTTCTCCATCAGCATTTGCCGAAAGGTCCCCACTTTCTGCCGGATCTCCTCTTCCAAGTACCTGGATGGGCAGAGATGTGGTCAGGGCCGGCGTGGCCGCAGCGCGGGCCCTCCGGGGGCTGCACGTCCCCTGAGGGCTGGGACAGGAGCAGGGTGACCGCCTGAAGGGCACTCAGGGCAGGGCCCTGCTGACGACCTTCATACCTCCAGGACTGGCGTGTGGCCAGAGGGGCTGGGAAGGAGAGGCGGTGGCATTGTGACGGGCATCGGGGGCTGGAGGACAGCAGGTCCCTCCACTTGGTGCCCTGCCACCACCCTCCTTGCCCTTCTCAGCCCCATTTCCCCTTCTTCCAGACGAAGGGACCACGAGGAAGGTGAAAGAGGAGGACGACCACGAGGCTGTCCTCGCAGCCAGCGAGGCTGGGGTTCTCCTCCATCCCCTCGCTCGTCCCCGCGCTGCGCCGCGGCCCGGCAGCCGAGCCAGCTCTGCACTACCGCCGAACGCTGACTCAGGCCACTGCAGGGTTATTAACGAGAGACACTAATCACTTTGTCCCTGGCATCTGCAAACAGCCGCGGCAAAGCACGGCGCTCCAGCTGTCCCTGAGACGCTGGAGGGATCGGTGACAGCCCGCGCTGGGCAGTCCTGTGCCGCATCCCGCATCGGCACAAGGGCACCGGCGCATCCCCGCGACCGAAACCCAGCGGTGCTGTGCTGAAAATGCCCGCGTGGAGCAGCTCTGCACCGTCCTCAGGAGGGGGAGGCACGGGATGGCACCTGGGCTGTGTCCTGCAGGCAGGTGCGGGGGGTGCAGAGCTCCGCCACCGCCAGAATGAGATGGGAATTAATATTAACGAGCTCATTTGCACTGAAACGGGCTCATTAATGCTCCAGCCGGCAAGGGCTGCTGAGCAGGAGGAGGGCAGTGAACCAGGCAGCTCTGGCTGATTCCCTACACCTTGCACCACGCCAGGGCTGGAGGACCCCAAAAACAAGGCAGCACCCCCAAAATGCAGCTCTGCACCTCACCCAGGGCCACAGGCGAGCAGGGAGCAGGCAAAGATTTGCTGCAGTGGGGTATTGATGTGGGCAGTGCTATCGGAGCGGGGACACAAAGTCAAGCTGGAGGTGGTGGATAGGCGACCAAGTTTATGGCCACCAAGGGGCCATTTCATTCTCCTTTTCTTTCTAGGGACTTGCCTTTCTCCCCGCTTGCTCCAGCAGCCCCACCACGCTCTCAGAGCTCTCCACGAGGCGTTTCCAGCAGCCTGCAGAAGGCTCAAGGGCTGGATTTGTCATCAGAGCCACAGGCAGGAGGACAGCAGCACCCCAGGGCTGGATCTGGCCGTGCCACGCAGAGGGATGGCGGCTGGCGGGTGCCCAAAATCTGCTTCCATCCTGCCCACAAAGCCCTGCCCCAGGGCTCCCCCCAGCCCTGCAGCGAGGGGAGCCTGAGGTTTGGCTGCAGAGCAGCTGCTCTTAACCCTGTCAGAAGGATATTTTTTTTGCCGTTAAAACAGAGAACAGGGTGGGGAAGGAACCAGAAATTGCTGACACTTCTTTTCCGGAGAAGAAATCCAGCCACCAGCCAGCAAGAAACCCTGCAGGCAGCCTGGAGCGGGCGGATCCAGAGCAAGCAGGATCCATCCGCGTCAGAGGGAACCTGGGAGCGCTTAAATCCCCAGAAAACCTCCCCTGCTGTCACGACACCCAACCCCACAGGGTCCCTGCCCTTGGAGAAAAATCCCCTGAGGCGCAGGGGCCACGGCCAGGCAGAAACCCCTGGGGTGCTTCCCCTGCAGCCCCCGGGAGAGCCCCGGTGCAGAGGGTGATTAACCAGGTCGGCCAAGATTATTGCTGTAATTACATTATCATTTCGGTGGATCCCCGTCCCCATGTTATTAATAGCCTTAATAACAGCAAAGACAATTAGAGCAGGAACAACAATACCCATCACCACAGTGCTACTACCCGCTGCACTACTACTACTACTCATAGTAAGGCTCCTTGTAGGGCACGGGAACCCGAAAGGAGGACCCGGGCTCCCCAAGGCGCCAGGTCAGCCTTATTTATTTCCATAACGACAAATTAGGCGTAATCATTATTCCAGTCTGTGCGAGACAATTTAATTCTAGGTCATGGCTGCGCTCTTAATGAAAGCCTTGGCGAAGCCTTCCCTCAATCCATTTTCCCTCTCCGCAGCTGATGCCAGTCCCCGTCTCCCTGCGTGCGCTGAAGAACTTGCTCCATCAGTCAGGCTTTAGCCCCAAAACTGGAGGGTGAAAACGCTTCGTTTCCCCGACCCATGAGGCAGAGACCGGCCCTTTCTCACCCCAGAAGACCCCGTGAGGCACTGCAGAGACCAGTCCAACCTACCCAAAGACAAATTTCTTTCCAAATGGGGACATTTGCCACTTCAGGGTGGTTTAGAGAGAAAAAGGATGTACCAGCGGGGTGTCCAACGGGGGTCCCCAACCACGGGATATCCCAGCCCAGCCCCGAGCGCCCACCACTCACCCTTGCTCTTCCATCATCTCCTGCAGCTCCATGCACTTGAGCTCCACCCGCCGCTTGCGCTCGTGGTCCAGGATCTCGCGGTGAGCCTTCTTCACCAGGCTGGGCTCCGCCAGCCTCACCTCCTCCTCGGCCTTGTGCCACGTCCCCGAGGCGCCGGGCTGCGCGAAGCCGTTGGAGGCTTCCTGCGGCGAGGGCGCGTTGGCCCCGTTGTTGTAGAGAGCCATGGTGGTGTGGTGGCCTGGAGGCACGCAGCACCTGGAGGGGAGGAAGAGCCACAGGTCAGTTCCTTACCCTGGCTTCGTTCCCTTCTGCCGTGACCTAAAACCTGAGAGACCCGTGCACCGGCGCTGGGGATGGTGCTGGGTGGGTGCTGGCTGGCACTGGCGTGGGCTGTGAGGCTTCAGGAATAACCCCTTGGAGGGGACAGCGCTGTGCCGGGGCTTTGGCTGATGTCCCCAAGCCTTGTGGAAGGGGAGACACAACCGTGCTTAGATCCCAAATGTCCCAAATCAGCCAGAAAGGCGCAAACCGCACCACTGGGCGTCTGTGCAGGTCGTGACAGCCCCGATCCCAGCGGCTGCGGTGCGCCCCTGAGCGCACGAGCACCCTGCTGCACCTTGGATTCCCACAAACACTTCTCCAGCAAAGTCCTACCCGAAGGAAAATGATCCAAGGCACAGGCAGAGCACCCCCCATGCACACACGCTCCCCCCGTGCCGGTTTTGGACTCGGAGACGTGTCTTTGTGTACGCAGCCGAACCTCGGGGGTGCTCCCCTTGGCAGCAGCCTGCCTGAGATGCTTTTCGGAGGACAGGCGTTGCCTGCACACCCTGCACCAGGGCTGACAGGGACAGCAGCGCGAATCCAAGCTGGGCACGCAGGCGCTGGTGCCATCACACACCAAAAACAAACAAAAAAAGCAGGGCAGGGAGAGGGGGAGCCAGGTCCCTTCAGCAGGGCCGTGCCAGGGGCTGAGCCGGCACGAGCAGGGATGGGAGAGATGGAGGGGAAGAGAGGAGGGGAAGGGCTGGGAGAGAAGGAGTGAAAAGGAGCAGACGAGCACTCCGGCCCTGCCATATCCCGGCATCGTGGCTGCTGACTGCACACCCAGCGGGGTCACCCAGCACCACCGGCTGTTAAATTATCTGCCCGTGGCTCGGGACGCAACGCGGAGCCGGTGGAGAGCTCTGATTTCTCCTGCAAGGCTGCGAAAGCAGCAGCGGGGACGAACATCCCTGTCCTCCCCGCGCACCTTCCTGCATTATTAAAGCCCATTGATTCCCACGGCTGAAACCCACGGAAAGCGGCACGGTTACAGCAGGATTTCTATGGAAATGTCACCTCCCGGCCAATACACGCTCACCCGCAGCCACGTCGGGTCAGACGGAGCCGGGGCAGCAGGGCTCGAGGGCAAAGCTCCGCTGTCTGCGTCCCTCAGAGCCTCCGAGCCCTGCCTGGGGCAGCAGGGGGACGTTGGGGTCCTGCCTCAGCAGGAGGCCCCCCAAAAATGGGGGCTCAGCCTGGCGAGCTGCTGTGCCACGGGGGGGGGCCGGGAACACCCCGGCTTCCCCGCTGCCCCCGGCTGCCCCACGCGTCATTTATCTCCTGACAGCCCTGCCCGGCGAGGACGGCGGCTGATTGCTTAATTACACGGCGTTTTTCCTTCTATTTTTTCCCCCGTTATTACCGTGCCGACAGGAGCCAGCAGGCTGCGTTTCCACAGCCGTGGCTCTGCACACCCTGAGTCCCCTCGGACGCCAGCCAAGCGGGGACCCCCAGCAGCACAGGGACCCTCCGAGCTGCAGGAGGCACCTCTGGGTTTAAAAGCCCTTGGAGGGGCTCGGCTCACTGCTCCAGAAAGCCAAGCAGCGCCCGTATTTCGGGGCCTGCGATGCCCTGCAGCAAGGAGCTGCCCAGGTCCCGCGTGGCTCTGGGTGACAGATGCTGCAGAAAACCCGGCTGGGGGGCTCCTCTTCCCCAAAACCTCTGCCTCTCCCCCCTCAGGGCACAAATGTGGGGATGGGGAAGCATCCCACCGGGAAACGTTCCCCCGCTGGGGGGCTTTGTCCACAGGGGATGGAGAGGGGGACGGAGGGGATGCTTCCTGCAGCAGCAGCCTCCGCGTGCGTCCCCCAGCGGGAATTAATTCTGAGCCTCCCGTTTTCCCCTCTGCCAAAGAAGCTGAAGGCAACCAGAGCAGAGCCCTCACTCTGTGCATCGTCTCCTGGTCAAAGATCACCGCGCCCACGTCCGCTGTCCCCGTCCATGTCCCCGTCCCCTCCGCAGGGTCCCTGCGGGGCACGGGGAGAGGGGATGGGACCCGGTGGTCCCCAGACGGGTCCTGGCCGCTCACGGGTACCCGGGAGGGCTCGGGGCAGTGGGGAAGCAGTGGGGTGCCCGGGTCAGTGTCACGCAGCCGGCTCCCTCCTGGCTTCCCCAGCCTTCCCCAGGCAGCTGAGGACAAGGGGCCGGGGGTGGCAGGGAGGGGAAGCGCTCCGACGTGAGTAATATTCCCCATGATAGCTAATAACAGCAATCCTGCCTCGGTGACGGCACAGGCACAGGCAGCAAAACAAAGGAAGAGAAAAAAAACTACCCACAAACACCACCCGGCTATAAATAGCAAAGCAGAGCCACGAGCAAAAGCCCTGGACACAAAAATAATAATAATAATAAAAAAACAACAAACGGAGAGAGCCCTACGCCCCTGGTGCCAACAGGATAAGGCGCTGGGGCAGGAGGAGCCTCCAGAGGGATGGGCAGGGTCTGCGCCCCCTCGTCCCCAGCGGAGACCCCCAGCGACACCCTGACTGCAAGGGACAGCCTGGGGACACGTTGCAGGGGGGGGGGCTGTCACCTCCGCAGCCTTCAGTCATCAGCCACTGCCACACGACAGAGCGGGGATGGCCTGGAGTGGAGGCAGCAACCCAGCCCCATCCTGAGCCTCCAAACCCATCCTCAAGCCCATCCCCAGCCTCATCCGGAGCCTCCATCCCCATCCTTGTCCCCAGCCCCCAGCCCCCAGGCCCAGCCCCAGACTTCGCCCCCGTCCCCGTCGGCCCTGCCCGAAGGCCAGCGGCTCCCCGCCCGGCTCAGCGCTACCCACAGCACTGACCACGATGGTTAAATATTTCATTATCTGCAGTAATTACCCACAAATCATCAAGCACTGGCAGCCAGAGCCCCGACCGCCTCGCAGAGGGGGACAGAAGGCACCTCCGCTGCCACCCGTCCCCAAACCGCCCCGCTGCCACCCGAGGTCCCCAGCACGGACGTGCCAGGGCTTTGGGGGCAGCTCTGGGGGAACTCCCGAGCGAATCCAGCTCATCCCTTTTTGCCGAGCCCTTTGCACTCGTGTTTTGGGATCCCGATCCTCCCTGCTGGCACACTCCAAGTGCCGTCACTGGGGCTGGGGAGAGGGAGATCAAAATGGGTTTTCACCTCGCAGGCGCTTTCTGCTGCCTGGATTCAGCTTCTGGAAACGTTTGGAGATGCTGCGTCCCCATCCCCATCCCCAGAAACGTTATTCCACCAAACCATTTTTGCCTTCAGCTTTTCCTGCCCGTAAGCACATCTCTCCCCAGCTGCCTGCTCCAATCCTTCCCCACCCAGCACCCTGCTCGTGCCCGGGCTCTGCCCCCCGGTACCCCCCTCCCGGGGGCAGGGAAGCACCACGGCGGCGGTGCCCCCCCCCCGGCCGGCCTCCCCCTTGCCGCCGCGCTAATTAGAGCCGCCTCCGGCCGGCGCTCAATTAATTCTGGCCGCATCCAGCTGCGCCAGACGGGGCGACGGATGGCGGTGAGCGCCCGCGTGCCGGGGCCGGGGACTCCCGAGGATGTGCAGCAGCCTCCGGCCGGGGCCTGAGGCCGGCGCTGAGCCTCCCGAAGGCCAAAAGCCCCTCGTGGGAGGCTCTGGCTGCAGCTGGGTCCCCCGAGGGGACGGCGTGAGGCGGTGGCAGGCATGGCTGCCCTTTAGATAAAGAGCAGCGGGTTTCCCTTTAAAATCGCCAACTTGTTTACAAGAGGGAAGCAGCACCAGGAAGCGGGGGGATGAAGCTTTCATCTGCTGCTGGCAGCTTGCGCCGAGCCAACACAATTTGGAAGGAGAAGAGCCCGCCTGCTCCGGGGAATGGGGAGAGATGGGCCAGCCCCATCCTCCCCCCTCCATCCTTCATCTCCATCCTCATCCTCATCCTCCACCCATCCCATCCCCATCCCATCCCCATCCCCATCCCCATCCTCATCCCCATCCTCATCCTTCACCCATCCCCATCCCCATCCTCATCCCCATCCTCATCCTTCACCCATCCCCATCCCCATCC
>NC_048911.1:4865361-4868564 GCF_011077185.1 Oxyura jamaicensis
TCCACCCATCCCATCCCCATCCCATCCCCATCCCCATCCTCATCCTCATCCTCATCCTTCACCCATCCCCATCCCATCCCCATCCCATCCCCATCCCCATCCCCATCCCCATCCCCATCCTCATCCTCCACCCATCCCATCCCCATCCCATCCCATCCGCCCCCCAGCCTTGCTCCGTGCCTCAGTTTCCCTGCCCGATCACCACCTGGCAGGCCCAGCACTGCCCTTCGTGTCTCATCATGGCCCACAGCAGCAGGAGTCACCCCATCCCCTAAGCGTTTACAGCCTCGTTACAGGCTGCTAATTATTTGAAGGTGGCCGGAGAAGGCCTCCGCCCGGCCACCTTGCTGCACGAAGGCAGAAAACCTGGCCGGAGTCATCAGGAGGAAAAGCCTCGGGTTGCTGCTCTTAATTGGGCCGAGCAGCGCCAAAACCCGTGAGTTTATTTCCCCAAGGAGGGGAAATAAAACCCACAAACCAGGACGAGAACAGCCTGGAAAGGCTCCGCCCGTCAGCTCTGCCCCGAGCCAGCGGGACCCCACAATCTGGGGAGCAGAAAGGCCCGAAGGGCACCCCAAAAACCCAGTACCCGGGGACACCCCAGTGATGCCCCGCACCATGCGGGGCCATCCCGCAGCAAAACCCCTCCGTGGCCAGCACCGGGGGGACGCCAGGACGGACCCGGAGGATTTGGGACCACCCCGTCACGGCTAAGGGGGGGCCGGTGAGCCGGCTGCTCGTGCGTACGCACGCGTGTGCGCGTCGCTGTGTGTTTTAAATAGCTGAGGAGGCTGGCGGAGAAGCTAAAGAGTTGCTAAGCAACTGGGCTCCTTCCTGGCGTGGCAAAAAATTGGGACCGGGGGGGTCCGGGGGGCACCGAGAGGGGCAGGATCCCATGGGACGGTGGGCACAGGGGGGATGATGGCGCGTGGAGAGGGACGGGCGATGCGGCGGCTCCTGCGAGGAGCGGGGCGATGCTCCGCAGGGGAGCCAGGAGCCCGAAGGGAGGCGAGGAGCTGGGGTGTGCTCCCGGCCCCAAAACGCAGCCTGTTTTTGGGGACCCCACCAGATGCGGGAGGGAGGGCGGCAGGGAGCGCGTCCTGCAGGCGGCATGGAAATTCGTGGTTCCTGGCAGCCCCGGGTTCACGGCACAGCACGGGACGGCACAGGCGACACCAAAGTCCCCAAATTTCAGCCAGCCCCTGTCCCAGGAGCCCCCAGCACCCCACATCACGGGCAGGGGTCGGGCACTCGCTGCCCCCAAAGCTTTCACCCCCGTGGGGGTGCTTAAACAGCGAGGGCTCGGGGAAAGGAGCGAAGCACCAGCAGAGCCAGGGACAGATCCTGACGCCCGCGGCCCCGCAGCTGTCCCTGAGGCCACCGCCAGGCTGGGGACAGCCCCCGGGGCATCCTCACCCCGTCAGCAGACAACCCTGGGGGGCACAACGATAATAACAATAATCATAAAAGAATAATAATTACGGCAAATATTGAGGCCCAGAGCAGCAGGGGGCCGTCGCACCGGCCCCGACCCTGCCGGCTCACCTCCCCCGGCGGTACCACCCCGTAGGACCCCGGGTGCAGGGGGAGGGAGGGGGGGGTCCCGGGCGAGCAGGCAGCAGGGCTCCCCCCCCGGGCTCGGTGCCCGTTGTGTAACGGGAGGAGCGGTTCCGGGGCTGAGCACGTTATATAAGCCGCGGGCCACCTGGCCGGGAGAAGACGGGAGCTGGGGACGCGGGAGGGAAGGCGAAGGGCTTTGGGGACGCCGAGGAGCAGGGGGTCCCGCTGCCCCCCCCCCCCCCCCCTCAAACCCCATTCGCCTGCCCCCGGACCCACAGCGGGATCTGGCCCCCGCACGGCGAAATCGGGGCAGGGAAAATTGGGGGCTGGGGGTTTGGGGATCTCCTCCACGGAGAGGAGCCGGGAGTGGGGAAAGGCAGCGTGTCGCAGCCCAGCTGCTGCCTCCCGCGCCGTACGCTGCTGGGGGGCACCGCACGCCCACAACACAAAGCCGGGGGGGCTGCGGATGCCCGCGGGGTGCCCAGCAGGCAGAGCACCCCACGGAGCCGTGCCGTGGGGACAGCCCTTCATCAGGGCAAGGCCGCGTCTCCTCGGTGTGGGGACAAAACCCAGCGGGGACAAAACCCGTCCAGGGGGCAGGAAACCAGGGGGGACCACTCGGCACAGCCCCAGCAGCTCTGCCCTAAAACGCGGCCGCCTTCTGGCTCCAGGAGCCCCCCACCAGCTCCCGTAGCCCCTGCGTGCCGTAGGGAGCGGAGGAGCTGCCTTCATCCCTGCGGGGCTGCCACCGCCGTGGGGCACCGGGACGCTGAGGATGGGACCCCCGGGAGGTGGGATATGGGGGGGGCACAGGGGTGGGGTGTGTGAGGGAAAAGGGGCAAGCCAGAGGCTAGCGAGGGACTAGCGAGGGGCTTGTTCCCCACCTGGAGCCCCCAGAGATGGGCCTGCGGTGGCAGAGCCCCACGGGGTGCTCTCGTCCAACCCAAACACCCCCGGGACCACGGCACCGTGCCCCCCCCCAGCACAACCCCTCCACCACAGCGCAGCCACACGAAGCATCGCCCGAGCCACGACCCGAGACCCCCACAGTGGGGACACCCAGGGGACGAAGGACCCCAGCCCCGCGCCCCTCCGGTGCCACCCCGCTCCCTGCCCGGCCCCGAGCCGCCCCGACCCCATGACAGAGCCTAAGAGCGGCCCAACCCTGCCCCTTCCCCCCCCCAGACCCCACAGCGGGTCTTAGAAACCTGCCCCATTTTGGAGCCGTGTTTTGGGGCAATTTGTGCGTTCCCCTCACCACAAGCCCTGGGCTGGCGGGGAGCCCCCAGCCCCCCCCCCCCCATGGGGCCTTGTGGGGCCGTTGGGCCCTTCCCGGCCCATCCCCACCGCACCGTGAGCGTGGGGTGCTCCCGAGGAGCCCCAACACCCCGAAAAGCGTCTGATCCCCCTTCCCCAACCCCGCTGTCCCCCAGTAACACCACCCCCAAAAAACACCCCTGTCCTTTCAGGTACCCCTCAGAACCCCCATCCCATGGGGTCTCCCCACATCTCCCTGCTCCCCGTGTGTCCCCCAAACCCCCCAAAACCCCCCAAACCCCACTCCTCTGACCCCTCCCCAAGTAACACCCCCCACAACCACCCCTCTCCCCTTAGCCCCCCCCAAAAGCCCCCAAACGCACCCC
>NC_048911.1:4868664-4929542 GCF_011077185.1 Oxyura jamaicensis
CCCCCCCCCAACCCCCCTTAACCCCCCTCAAACCTCCCCCCAGACCCCGCTCCCCCGGTCCCCGGCCCCAGCCCGGCCCCGCTCCCCCCGGCCCGGTTCCCCCCGGTTCCCCCCGGCCCCGCTCACCGGGCCCCCGCCGCCGCTGTCCCCGCAGCCCCGTCGCGGCCCCTCCCGGCTGGGCTCGGCGCGGCCCCTCCTGAAGCGCTGGACAGCTCCGCTCCGCTCCGCGCCGCCCGCCCAGAGCGCCCCCAGCGCCCCGCAGCGGCCCCTGGCGGGCGGAGGGCGGAGCGCGGCCCCCTCACGGCGGGGCCCCGCCGGCCTGCGGCCTGCCCCGTGCCGCACAGCCCGTACCGTCCCGTACCGTCCCGTACCGTCCCGTACCGTCCCCCTATCAACCCACATCAACCCACGTCATCCCATATCAACCCCACGTCATGCCATGTCGTCCCACGTCGTCCCGGATCCCATCCCAAACCCCATCCCGGACCCCATCCCGCCCAGGCCTCTGCCGTATCCCACCTTCAGTCCCTTCCCACCCTGTGTCCCTTATCGCTGCTCCCCCCATATCCCATCTCGGCCTGTGAGCCATCCCATACCCTGTCACACCCTGTATCCTATCCTGTATCTCACTTCATTCCCTATCCCATCCCTTCCTGTATCCCACATCCCTTCCCATATCCCATCCCACGTCCTACCTCCACATCCCATATCCTGCCTGACCTGGTATCCCATCCCATATCCCATCTCATCCTACTTCACATCCCATATCCCATCCCACGTCCCACAGCCTACCTCCACATCCCATATCCTACCCCACCACGTATCCCATCCCACCCCACAGCCCACACATCCCATCCTGTATCCCAACCTGTATCCCATCCGCTCCACATCCAACCCCATATCCCTCCCAACACCCCATCCCACACCCCGCCCTGTATCCCACCTCTTCCCACACCCCATCTTACCCCATATCCCACCCCATGCCCCCCAGACCCCGATCCCACCCCATCCCACCCCACCCATCAGCACCAACCAGGACCCCCCGCAGCACCCCAGCCCCGACAGGGACCGGCTGAGGGCTGGTTGGAGGCAGGATGCGGCAGGTCCCTGCTGGGACACGTGGCCCAGAGCTGTGGCACCAGCGCTAACGAGCCCGTAATTAATTCTGCTTTCTGCCACCAATGCCGAGTGCTCGCTCTCCTCGAGGATCCAGGGGGTCTGGGGTTGGAGCTCCCAGAGCCCCCAGTGCCACCAGTAAGGTCCTGCTCAGTCTGACCGTGAGCGACAGCGGGCAGGATCGGGCCCGAGGAGGAAGGTTGAACCCAAAAAGGTTTGCGTTGAACCCAAAAAGAGCCAAAATGAGAGAAAATCCAGGTCAAAGTACTGCAATTATTGGGGCCACGCTGCGTATTTGTAGTGTGGGTCCCCAAATCTCCCCCAAATCCAGTCAAGGCAAGGGATGGGCCGTCCCAAACCCCCCAAAACCTCCCTGCGTAGTTATGGCAAGGGATGGGAGCCCCAAAGCACCCCAAAACAACCCACTGTGCTCCCAGCAAGGCCAGGTTACCCAAACCTGCCCCAAACTGCCCCAAACCAGGTGGCTGCAGCACCGGGGAGCTCCCCATGCTTTGGCTTCTTGTCCAAAAAAGCATCCCCAGGCTGTTTTTAGGGCGCTCTGCTCCTCCCTTTCTCCCCTCTGCATCCCCACCAGGGCACGAGGAGACACTGCCCCATGGGAGAAGCCCCCCTGGGTGCTCTGCTCCCTCCTTTTTTTTGGTGGCAGAGGGGGCAAACAGCCCAAAAAGGGGAAAAAAACCGGCATCCCCGGGGCGAGCACGTGCCCCGCGCACCGCCATTCTCTTTCCAGCACCCGCAGCGTCCGCAGCGCTGAATAATGCATCAGGGCCTGGGAAACAAAGAGGACGGGGAGACGTGGCCGGGCTTCCCCGCAGCGCGGCGGCAGCAAAAGCATCGTGGGGAGACCCCGCTGCGAGGGCAGCAGCCCCCCCGGTACCCCAGGGCTTGCAGCGGGGCCGTGTCAGGGTTTGCTGCAGCATCCTCGGGGGCTGGAGGAAGGCAGGGGCTGGGGGTGAGGGGAAAAAGGGATAAAAAGGGAAAAAAGAGAAAAAAAGGGAGAGAAACCCGCAGGCAGGGAGCTGGGGGGAGCTTGGCTCTGCGGTGCAGGGAAAGAACTGGCGGAGAACAAAAGGGGGAGAGAAAGGAAAGGAGTGGGGAGAGGGGACGTTAATTGCAGGAGAAGAGCCAGCCCGAGCGAGCCGCGGCGGAGGGGGAGCAGGAGAAAAGCATCACTTGAAAGAAAGCGAGGCTCGGGGAAGGAAAGATCCACGATAAATAATTAAAGGAGATCAAACGAGGCAGGCAGCAGAACAAGGCCTAATTGCAAGGATTCACACTGCGGTTCCAAAAATTATATATAAAAATCGCTGCCAGCCTCCTCCCGACGCACGAGGGAGGGTGGCCGGGAGCGGCCCCGCCACGTGCTGCCGGCACGGCCACGGCCCCATCCTGCCGAGCCAAGCCCGCGTGGTGCTCAGCAGCCCCACACAGCCCAGCGAGGCAGCAGGGGGAGAGGAAAAAGCCAAGAAAGGCTGAAAAAAAAAAAAAAAAAAAAAAAGGAAAAGCTGTGAAGGGGAAGGGCCCCGGGGCAGCCCAGCAGTGGCTGTGATGGGGACAGGGTTTCCTGGGGTGACCTTGGGGCGTTCGATCGCGGCCGGTGGCTGGAGGCTCCCATCGATTTGGGCTCGACCCCGCGTGGGGCCGGGGATGGGGTTGCAGATCTGCTCTCCCAGAGCCTGTGCAGGAGCAGAAATCAAGACGCTGGTCCCCACTGGGGTGACTCCAGCCTGGAACAACCCGGCAGCAGCCACCCACCACCGCAGTTTGCTTTTTTACAAACCCAAAGCGCCGCTGCCTGCAAGCATCCACCCAGCGCAGGCACCGCCGGAGGGGCAAAGCCTGGCCACGGGGACCTGCCACTGTCCACGTGCCACCGTCCCTTCTCCCTTCCACCAGCCCATCCTGCATGGGCATCGCCCACCTCCCTGTGCCACCAGGGTGCCCGCCCCAGGTGCCGGCAGCGGTGGCGAAGCTCAGCACGAGCTCACCTCTCCCCGCCGGCAATAAAACCTCCGCCCCGGCAGGAGTCCCCGCATATTAATTGTGCCGCCTTATCCCGCCATCTGTTCCGGCAGCCGGGGAAAGAGCAGTCCCTTCGGTGGCCTTTATTAACAGGTTTCCCTGTAACTGCAAACAAACCCGCCCGTCTCGGCGCCGCGCTCCACATCCGCTCCGAGGCACCCGGGAGGGAAGGGAGAGCTCGCAGGCATTTGAGTAAATCAAGAGGAACGAACACGGCGGTGGTGATTTAACGGTGGCCAGGCAGGGGAGCGAGGAGAAGGTGGGAGGGAAAAAAGGCCTCTCCCAAGCTGGAGCCACAGCTCGGGTGGTTTCTGATCCTCCTGCCCTCGCTCAAACCCCTTGGCACCACCCTCCGGGCCCCTTTCCTCTCCGTGTTCCCCTGTGATCTCCATGGGCTGAGGATGCTCCACGTAAAGCAGCACCCAAACGCCTTCCCCTTGTTGTTTCCCTGCTTCTCCTAAATATCACCCAAATGCCAGGAGCGAGCCCTGCCCAAGGCAAGCTGCTGCTGCCATCTCCCGGAGCGTCCCCGGGGAGAGGAAGCTCCAGGGGGGCACAGCCACCACGCACAGGCTTAGGGATGGATTTTCCCGAAGGATTACGGCTCCTTACGGGGACAGATATTGCACCAGCACTCGTTCTCCCCAGTCTGCCTCTAAAACCCACCCTCTGTGCTTGCCGTGGGGGTTTGAGATGAACTGGAGGTTGCAGGTTCCATCCCGGTGGGGTTCAGACAGGGACGGGTGCTGGCACCCCGCCCCGACACACGGTCCCGTTAAAGAAATGTGGGTGCTTAGGGGCTGGGAAGGGAAACAGGGAAAAGAGTTTTCCCAGGAATAAACGTGGGTGAAGGCTGCCAGCCTGCACTCTGCCAACCTGAAGGCACCCTGGCACTAAGGGCGATGAAATAGCCAAGCCCCGAGCCTCACCATTTGCTTTTCTCCTCTTTTTATCCTCTTCTGCGCTTTACCACATCGCCCCGATCCACGCGGGACGGGTAAGGCAGAACGAGGTGGTTCCACCGAGGGCACCTGCGCACGGACGCTTCCACTTCCCCCAGGAGCTGGGTCCCGCAGCGGGGCAGGGAAGGGAGGCGATGCGCCCCTAACAGGGCAGGCAGGGCTGGGGACGATGTTTCGGGTAACGCCTAAACCACGGCCTGCTCTCATCACAGCACGGCCGTACCGCCGGAGCGGGGATGGAGGTCGTGTGCTGGGAAATAACGCCCGGGGCGAGGTGCCAGATCATCCCGGTGCACCCAGCTCCTGCTCCTGCTCCTCCAGGAACCTCTGCCAGGGTGCGTCCTGGTTCCCTCCCCAGGGCTCACCCTGCATCCTGCCCAGCACCTATGGCAGCAAGGAGGAATTGGAGGGGATAAAATCAGCACAGAGAGAGGAACGGACGTTGTCTTATTATAAAAAGGATTTGAAGGAGACCCTGAAGAATCTGCCAGCCAGCAGGCGCTGGGAAATAATCCTCTCCCACCTCAGTGCCACTCAGCCATGCTGTCCCAGGGTCCCTGCTTTCTGCTTTTCCATGCAACCCCCCCCCACACACACTTTGCTAGATTTGGGCTGCTGACACAAGAAAATAATAACCTAAGCCACGCTATGAACGTTGAAAGTCCCAGAACACTCCAACCCTCGGAAATCTGCTCTACCTGCCACACCTAAATTAGCCGGACTAGAACAAGTGCAGCTTACATCCCTGCTGCTCCAAGGCAAGGCTTTCCCAGCAGCCCGGGCACGAGCAGGAGGAGCAGGCCACCAGCTCAGCAGACAATAAACACCCTGCTTTACATAACCCACTGCCTGCTTCTGGGTACGGAGTTGCTGAGGGGTCTGCAAGAGCCCCGTGCCCAGCAGCTGGTGTTATGCTGAGGCCACCACGCGCTACCCAGTCCTCGATCTGAATGTCGAGGTCGCACGTGCTAGGCCTGGCCTGCCACCCATCCTCTGTGTCCTTTGGTTAGGACATCCTCCACTGCCCCCAGCGTGATCTTTAATTCTATTAATACCATCTAATAACCACTTTGTTCCAAGCCTGCTGAGTAATGAGCGCCGGCACTTCCATTTCATTACTATTTCTGTAAAGAAACCAAGCTTTAACACGTTCAACTTCCGCAGCCAGAGGCCCAAGAGCTGGGCTTGCTGTCCTCTCTGCCTCCGCGTTCCACAGAGGGACAGAGCCAAGCCCTTTATTGTCAATCTTCAACAGTGTCATAATTGTGTGATCCGTTTCGGGATGATGGGCTAGATCAAAATAAATAAATAACAAAGAAATAGTTCAAACAGCTCAGGTGAGTTAGAATACAAGAGGTAGGAGGGAATGAAGCCAGTGACCAAACAGCATCTACTGCCTTTAGGTCTGTTCCCTAAGAGAAACTTCAACATCAGGTTCTCTCGCTCAAACCAGCGCTCCCCTCAACTCATCCAGAGGTGCTGGGCTTTGGCATTTCCTTCAGCTCATCAAAATAGAGTCTGCTCAACTTAGAATTCAGCCTACGTGGATTAGAGCAATTCAAAGCAATAGGGTAAGCAGCCCACAGAGCACGGAGGAAGACGGAATTAATAGCTTCCTTCATTAAAGCTTACCTTCAAAGAAGTCAGCGATAGAACTTGTCATCACCGTTTTCGTGCAGACGTTTATTTTTATATTCACAAGAGGATGAATGCAAAAGAAATCTATGCAGATGCTAAATCAAGGCTTTTGTTCCTAACTAGAAAGAAGTCACTCTCAGCATTTCAATTTTCTTACAGCAGGACTGACGTTGCAACCGCTGTGCTCTTTCGCTAACTCTTTTAAAGTCAACTTACGTAAGGTTCCGGCAACACCATGTAGCAGAGGTAACGTGCTGAAGAAACACTTCTGGGATCACTCTAATCAGACACCCTTTTGCAAGCCTCTTCAACCTGTCTCGATCCCGTTTGATCATCCCCGGTTTCCCAGCTGCTGTGCTGAACAAGCAGCCTGAGACAAAACCGAAGCAGCAGCACAGCTGAGAGCTCGGAGGAACTGCAGCGTAGCCAAGCAGCAGGACCAGGAAGGCGATGCAGGAAACATCCTTCCCAAATTCCAGATGGGATGGCCACGAGCAGTTACTGTTGCAGCACGGTGCCCGCATTACTGAGTTTCTCTGGTTGGGTTTTCAGACAAAGCTTGCTTCAGAGGTGTGAAATGCCAGCCTTGACTTCAAAGGCAGATTATTTTGCAGCTTTCATAGACCAGTGGAAGTAAATAAGGAGGCCTGAAAGCAGTCTGTGGGTGGAAGCTTTGTAAACTGGCCACCTCCCCTGGCTCCATCACCTCTGTCCAGAGAGCAGTGTTACCTAGTCAGATCTCATGCTTTGGGGAAGAAATACAGGACCTATTTTAAACACTAAATACAACTTTAGGCTTCCTTAACCCGATAGTGCCCATCCCTGTCAGTCTGCCTTATCACCTCCCCTTCTGCGAAGACAGCTGAGCATCCCTGGGATGCCTCTCACAAAATCCAGCAATGGGCTCACCCATTTTAAGAGGCTGCTATCACTGGTAACCCTTCAGAGACCTGCAGCTTCTGCCTTCAGATGACAAAAACAGGACAACTCCAGCTGGTACGCTGAAAAAATGAGGCCGTTTTATTGATGATTAGACTCTGCTTTGACAACAATCATTAAACTGGTACAGACAGACTTCAGTCAAAACCTGAGCTTTGAATCAGAAGTTGTAAAGTGACATGATGCCTTAATAAATTAAGGAAGTTGGAATTCCTCTCCATCATCAGCTCTTCACTTGAAGTTCTTCGCAAAATCTTCTCCTTTTTTAATAGAAGCCTTCAGCTCAGCCATGGCCTCAGCAACCATCTTCTCTTCAAAGGGGGTGATCTTACCGATACCCAGGTTCTTCTCAATGCCATTTTTCTGAGGGAAAGAGGATTTAAGGATTAACCATTCACTGAATGACCTAGAGAGCAACCTAACAGCCCTGATTACTTACAGTCCAACTGAGATGGTGGAGACCCAGCCTAGGACCTCTGCCTCTTCTACTGTCTGCAAACCTTGTGCTTTCTCGCAAGGCTCTGAAGCTTCTTTATTCGTAGCGACTTCTAGAGCCTTCACAAACATCTCATTCACTGTTCTCATTGGGGTGTGAAACATGAAGCTAGCCCCTCGGCTCCTTCCAGGGGAGACTGATACCAACTGCTCCTTTGTGCCTTCTCCTGCCCACTCAGCTCTCCTCTGTGGACACCCTTCATTCGCCACTGGCTTGTAATCTGAAACTGCTTTGGAGTTGCACTCCTAGGTTTCCAATATCTCATACCTACATCCAAACACTTCCCCCTTAATCCTTCTCTACATCCATTCCTTCACCGGCCACCACCCAAAACAACGTACACCATCCCTTGCACCAGCAGCCATGTCATTGTTTTCACTCCGCCCACGGGGTTAGAATAACACTGCTTTTGGGACCTCTACTGAACTCAGAAGGAAATCTATTAACCCTAATCCACACAGTGCTTCCCCACACGCCTCCATTTCTGAGTAACTTCCTTCTAGCAGATCAAGCTGAGGAGACCAGATTGCCAACTCTCCTTAACCATACGAAAGCTCTTCATAAATGGGCACCAACTCGGGACAAATGTGACCTCTTAAGAAAGGTCTGAATCGCTGGTTCCTCAGTGAGCTGCAGCCTGAGAGCAGATAAAAGCAGCAGCACCCCATTCCAACATACGTTCAGCCGTTATCTAGTGATACTCAGCACTGGGCCGAATTGAAATCACTGAGTAAAAACCACAAAATCCAAAGACTGCATCAGTAAGTGCTGTTTCTAAGCCCCACCACGTGAAGCACGTACTCCCAGCAGCAGAGGTGTAGAGAAGTAGGGGCTCTCTGTCTCTTCCGACCGCACAAAGGAACATTCGATAACCCCTTCCTTTCCGTTCATGGCATCCACCAGGGAGAAGACAAAGCGAGCTCCAGCGTAGGCCATAGACAAGGTAGCAGATCCTGTAAAAGTCGAACCATTTTTAGAACAGATCACATTTAAATTCAGTACTTGTTTTAGTATCAAAGGCTTCCACACTGCTATGCTTACAGAGCTGCAGCGTCACTGACTTCAAGCTCACAGCCAGTTTGATAAGGCAGAAGCCACCTGCTATGCAGTTCACCAGATTTACAGGAGGAAAGAGCTTAATTAAAGATGATTTCTGAAGTCACACACGTTCAGGGATCCGGTAATGTTTAGTCTTACTGAGCTACTTCTAGTGCCACAGTTCAGGCAGTCCCTGACGTGGCAGAGCAGCTAGGATTGCAATCAGCAGTTCCTATTTCTGCATCGCAGTTGTCAATAAGATTAAACTGAAGAGGAGTGCGTCCATTCAGCTGGACAACAAGAACTACTTGGAAGCTGTAGCCAAGAACCAACCTGCTCCTGCTTTAGCCTTGACAACTTCAGTGCCAGCTTCTTGAATCCTTCCTGTAAGCTTTTCCAGCTGATCCTGAGGGAAGTCCACTTTGGGTGTGCACTAGATTAGAAAAAAGAAGTTAGTATCAAACACCAGCACCCCTCCAACATGAGGGCCACTCGTGTGATACTTCTCGTACAACTACAGTCGTTACCAACAGTCCTCAGATGGGAAAATCAGCTACCCCAGCTCCCAGATGGTGTGACAGACTGGCCAGCAGCTGCATTCACCGAGGCTTCTGGTTGCTGCAAGAACTCTAACAGCTAGTCATGCCTAGTTTGCTCAGAGACAAACTTCAGTTTGATGGCAAAGGCAGGGCTACCCATGGTTACTTGCTACCACGCAGTCCTTTGCACTAGACAGGTGCCCTCCAAGCATGTCACAGCCCTTAGGGGAGGGAAAAAAAAGCCACCTTATAAATATTTGGGTCACTGTGGCATTATGGAAGTCTAGAGCCTTATGAAGGATCCAGTCTGCAAGAGGTATTTAAGAAGTCAGTGAACCTTCAAACACAGCTACCCAAGTCTGCTAAGCACAGCTGTGGCCGCCCTGACTGACTCTAGCAAAAGCACCCTCTCAGCATTCAGCTCCAAAGCCCTTGCTCTTATTCCCTCAGACCGCCCTTCTGTGAAGGGTACTTTATTCCTCGCTGAGAGCAGAGCTTTTTGCCCTTTCTCCACTGGCTGCTTCTGGCCCTCTCCTAGCCGTCTCCTCACGAAGCCGCAGCCCACTTTAGAGCTGCGTTTCACTCTGGATTAGATGCGTGAAGGGAGCCTCTCTAACAACCGGTCATTTCTGAAGCAGTCTCCCTGCACAACTTGAGCCTCCCCATTTCAACACTGGCTGTTGAAGGAGGATTTCTAGTCCACCATGGCAAAAGCAGTTTCGTTTTTCTGCTGCAGCAAAGCATTCGTACCATACAACTGCCACCCAAAAAAATAAGCCACAAAAGAAAACACTGCCAAGATATCCGAACACCCACACCACACCTCAGTTCTTATTCCAGAGCTGCTGTAGGGAAAAAAGAGTGGTGCTATTTAAGCCACCCAGAGGAGTTCAGATTTAGCTCTTTACCTTCAAGTATCTTGCACCTCATCTCAGAATAAGATGAGCCACAAAAGCAGGGAAGACTGTCTCGGCTGTATCTCAGCACGCCACATGCCATCACAAAGGCACTTCACGTCAGCTCTAACTCACTGAGGAGGAACACCACGCAGCAGTTACGTGACTTACCTGAGAGATCAGAGGGATGATGGTCTTCCCTGCATGGCCACCAATGACTGGAACGCTTACTCGAGCTGGATCTAAACCCTAGGGGAAACATGAAGTTTTCCAGATTCTGAGACACAGGAACAAGAAAAACATTTAAAGCCACCGCACTTCCTTCCCTCCGTATCTGAACACATCCACAAACCCCCATGGGACACAGGGGAGAAGTTTCAGAAGCTGCAACGCTCCATGGACAAAGCCAGATGTACACAGTTAGCTCCAGGTTATTCACTCTGACAACTTTAGGCAGTACAGAGCAATATTAAAGCAAGTTCAAATAAGCTGCAGCAAAGATCCAAACCCCACCAGGGCTATTAAGAGCAGTGAAACTGCTACACCTCCTGACACCCCAGAGAATATCCTGTAACAGGCAGCACAGTGTGACTTAGGAAGCTATACTACAATTCAACCCCCTCCTCTGGTTGCACCAGCAGGGCTGAAAATGCCAAGAGAATTAAGGCAAACATGCAGCTCGCTCACAGGGGAGAGCTATGAAAGGAAAGGTCAAAGTCTCTCGAACTACATTTTGCAAGAAACCCTATCCCCAGGCTCCTCTAGAGAGTGGGAACAGGGAATTGTTGCTTTCAGCTCTAGCTCCACATAAACCTGAGCTACTTCAGCTCTGTGCAGTGATTTTAGAGGCATTTCTGGTAGATCTGATGACAGAAGCACACAGCACCCCTCCCTGTGACGTACCTTTAGTTCAGCCACAAAGGTATTCGCTCTGACAATGTCCAGTGTTGTAACACCGAAGATTCTGTTAGGATTGTACACACCGTGCTTCTTGAAGACTTCTGAAGTTATTGGGATGGTTGAATTTACCTGCAAGAAAAACAGGCAAACATTCATTAAAACCAGGCTAATAAAGAAGCCAATGTGTGAACTGCTCAGGCCAGTAAATAAGCAATGCATCTCCAAGTCAACTCTAGCCCAATACTTCAATTCCTAATAGGAAGAGCAATTTACAGTCAGGCCAAAACAAGCCTATTTTAAATAACCACTACGGCAGTAACTTGTTCATTCATGTTACAAAGGCTCCTCCCTCACTGAGCTGTTCTATTCCAGCTAACACAACAGTATGCACTACTAACCACTGTCAAACAGAGGCTGAGATATCAAGCACTTTTATATCTAAGTTTAACCTGATTTTGATACAGCCCAAGAAAAGCGTGTTGACAGAGCCAGGCTTTTAGTTTTTTTCCCCCTTACAAACTCTTTATAAACCTTAAGGATACTGCCCAAAACTAACAGGGGCTCACAGATTGCTCCAGTGTTCTCGGTTTGGATTTTCTTCTCTACATTTTGAAGGTCTCCAGGAAATGCTTACCGGGTTAGAGATAACACAGATCATGGCTTCTGGACAGTGCTTCGCACAGGCAGATGTCAAAGTAGCAACAATGCTAGCGTTGGTGTTGAACAGGTCATCGCGGGTCATACCTAGAACACACCCAGAGTATTTTAAGTTACCCGCAGCCTATTCACTAAAGGGCAAGCTACCCAATCAAAGAGCGTTCTGCTCTGGACAGCGATACGCCAGCTTCAGCTCCTGGTTTCAGCTATCAAGAGAAAGCTCCCCAGCTGCAGTAAGGAACTGGCTCCAAAGGTAACTCACTGATAAAAGCTACCTGCCCTTTCAGACAGATCAGCGCTTTTCTGCAGCGACCGGCCCGGCTGCCAGCTATCGGGCTGCCCTTCAGCCGGAGGTGGTGTATCACCCTGCGGACTTGCATCGGTACCGGGGTGCTCAGCGCAGCCTAACGGCTCCTCGGGTGAATTCTCCTCCCCTCTGAAGTCACCTCCACAACTACAGCTCAAATGTTAATTGCTCCGTGCAAAACACTGCTAGATGCAGAAGTGGCACCTCCCGTTTCTGCTGCAGCAACCACTTTAGCCATGAAAAATACAAAATCAGGATGAGCAAGAAATTAAAGTCTAGGCTTTTGTGACATTCCCAATAGGATACTAAAAACAAGAGTGGAAATGGAACAAATCAGGGATACGAGGAAGACTTAAGAGCATTCATTCAGAGATGCTCAGAGAAGTTACCACACAATTAATGCAGAACAAATAGATTATTATTCTTCAGCTGAGAAAGGAATCAAAGAACCAGTTGTTGAACATGGCATTGCACTGGGCAAGAAATCCTATGGGGAGATTCTGGATCACTTGCAGTGAGAAGTCTTCACGTCTCACCCTTCCACAGGAACCCCAGAAATCAGTGTTTGTCCCTGTTTTACAAGTGACAATCTAAGACAAAGGCTAACTGAGGTGCCTGCCACCACACCAAGCTCTAGGGCAGCGTCATTACCAGCCCGCTCACATCCCAACCAACAAGGGAAGTACCGTGAAGCACCAGCCACTTGAACAGAAGTACTGCAGAGGCACGGCAGCGAAGCCCTGGGGAGAACATACCTGGCTTTCTGGGGACTCCAGCAGGAATAACTACAACATCACAGCCCTTCAAACATTCTGGCAACTGCTCGGGTCCCAGGAAGCCTGGAATGGAAGACATTCAGATGTTATGGTTTTGTCACTAAGTATCCGACGGCTTCAAGTACAAAATTATACCTAAAGGCACTCAATTCTGATTTTAATTTATCCCTCAATTCAGACTCATGCTGAGAAACAACACAGTAAAGCTAAGGATGGACCCAATCTGATGTTTTATCTTCCTTGTTTCAAAACTCAAAGAGTAAGAGTGGTGGGAACCTCCATCTGTGTGCAAACAGCCCGTCCATCCCGCTGCGTACACAGAACATGCGCTGCCCTAAAACCCGAGCTGGGCACTACAGCCAGCGCTCCCAGCACATAGAATCAGAGTGGCTGGGCTTGGAAGGGACCTTAAAGATCACCCAGAAGAATTTACTCCTTAGATCTAATCTAAATCTCCCCTCTTTTAGTTTAAAGCCATTCCCCCATCCCGACATTCCTGACAGAATCCCTCCACAGCTTTTCTGCAGCCCCCTTTAGGCCCCGGCAGGCCGCTGTGAGATCTCCCCGGAGCCTTCTCCTCTCCAGGCTGAACACCCCCAACTCCCCCAGCCTGGCTCCACAGCAGAGGAGCTCCAGCTTCTGAGCATCCTCACGGCCTCCTCTGGACCGGCTCTAACAGCTCCCTGTCCTTGTGCTGGGGGCAGGGCTCCAGGTGGGGTCTCACAAGAGCAGGACAGACAGGCACACCCAAGTAAAACGTCACCTTTTAGTGACATACAGTTCATGGAGGCACCCAGAGTGCGTCAGCTTGTAGACAAACTTTTAAATCCAATGCTCAGATTTCCCCCCCCATATGACTTTACTGAATATTTCCTGCCCTAATTAGCCTTGCTTGAGGAAAAAAGCTCCCCCAGCTGCCAGCAGCAGGCTCAGATCCCCTTTCCCACGAGGGGCGGCAGCAGGCCCCGCACGCCTGAGGGCAGCCCTACAAACCTTTGACGGTCGCTCTCGTCTCAATGTGGCTGAGGTCAGCGGCGACGCCGGGAGTGTGAGCGATGTCGTAGAGGCTGAGCCTGCTCACCAGCGGGCTGTTCTTCAGGAGGAGCGACAGAGGCTGGCCAATCCCTCCCGATGCCCCCAGCACTGCCACCTTGGCATTGTTCTGAGGAAAAAAAAATAGAGAAACTCACTGAAGAGACGTTTTGCTAGTGACTGCAGAAGTGACCCCGCGGATTTCACCACGCTTTCTTTGCTTTTCGTTCTGTTTCCCAACTTCTTTATCGAGCACTACGCAAACTGGATTGCCTAAGCACACAAAGTGATCATCGTAACTGCTTCCCAAAGAGTCCTGAGATTCCCTGCCCGGACACATCAGCTGCAGATGTTCTTTGGGATCTGAAGCTGAGGAAGGAGCGAGGCTAGGCAGAGGAACCAGAGGATCAGCTCTGCTCAGCTGCAGGCTTCTGAGAACACCAAGGGACCAAATCCCAGCTTTGGTCAAACGTGAAGTTAAATCGACCCTGCTTTGTTGCTCTGGTGAACCAATTTTATTCTAATGTGTCCTCTGGAACAATGTTATTTCTCTTGAAGACTCCCTCCCATTGTGAAATAAGAGGAAAGCTCCTTTAAAAGAGAAGAGGAAGCGTAAAATGGGATGTTCTGACAAGCTCGGTGAGGACCAGAGGCTCCTGCAGACGGAACGTGCTAACAGAATGATCGGTGACGTTCTGCATCACGTTGCCTTACCAGATAAAGCCCTAATTGCTCCAAGGCCCCGCATGAACAGTGTAATTATTATGCTCTGACAAGAAATAATCCGCCCAGAAGCTAATCAACTTCAGCTCAGCGTCCTTGCTACTGCAACAAATGCAATTTAGCAAAAAACTCTTCAGGGGAAAGCAAAGTCTAGCATTAATCATTGCTGTGCCCCGCATTTATGACTGGGCTGATGCCATTAAGTCAAAACTCACTGCTATTAAATGTAATTCCTAATAATTACACCGTTCTCTCTTGTAGGGCATATCTTTATGGCTCCGATAGCCGTTCTGTCACATGGCACTGCAGAGCTGTCTCCTTTTGATGGCAGAGGTCCCCCCCAGCCCCAGCCCCAGCCCTTCCTGCCATCAGGAGCCCCAGATCAGAATATCCCCAGCTAGAAGGGGCCCACAAGGACAAGGCTCTGCACAGCACCACCCAAAAATCAGACCATGTGTCCGAGAGCGTGGTCTGAACACTCCTTGAGCTCAAGGATACCTGCATATTATGGTTTACCACTAAAGCTGCAACTACCACCCTGTCTCTTAGTGCACTGAGAGCTGGGGCACACACTCAGGAGGGAAAGGGAGCAGTGTGGAGCCTGGCACCTCTCCCCGCACACCCTCACTGAGGGGATCACCCAGCACTCGGACACTGAGCACCCACTGTGAGGGGGGCCAGGTGCGAGCTCCCCAGCCAGGAGGCGCACAGGGACAGCCCGCACTGTGCAGGGCCAGGCTGAGCCTCCCAGCTCCCTCACATCATCCCTGGGCTGAGCCCCACCAGCTGCCTCACCCTCATCCCCTGCCACTTCCCCCTGCCAGGGCCCTGCTCCCTGCTTCCCCCAACCCCAGGCACCCCACCACCACCTCTTCCTGACTGAACCCAGCTCCCTCACCATCATCACCCTAAACCAAGCCCCGCAACCTGCTCCCAGCTCCTCCATCACCCCTGGGCAACCCGTTCCACCTCCCCCTGCCTGTACCAGCTCCCAGCTCCCCCCCCCCCATCCCCATCTCCACCCCCGGGCCGATCCCTACAACCTGCCCCCAGCTCCCCCCCCCCCATCACCCCCAGCCACCTCCCCCTGACAGGGCACAGCTCCCAGCTCCCCCCCCCAGCCCCCCCAACCCCAGCCCTAGCCCCCTCCCCGCCTGCCCCCCGTCCCCCCAGCACCCACCGGCCCGGAGGTGGCCAGGCCTCGGCGCAGGGCGGCGGCGGCGGCGGCGGGGCGGGCGAGGCGGGGCAGCATGGCGGCGGCGGCGGCAGCGGCAGCGGCGGCGACTCCAACGACCTCCACCGCGCCGCCTCTCGCGAGACTTCCGCCGTTCCCGCCGCCACGTCTCGCGAGATCTCCCTCGCCCCCCCCCAGCGGCCCAGGATAGGAAGCATCGCGAGGTTTGGGCGTGACGTCAATCCCCATGGCAACCCTCGGGGCCCGGCGTTGCCCTGGCAACGAGGGGAGCGCGGCCTGGTCCGCGGGGCGCCATGGCGGGGGTGCTGCTGTGCGAGCCCGGCCGCCTCTACAACGCCCTGCACCAGCACCGCCGCCTGCCCAGGCTGGCCGAGCCCAACTACCTCAGCCTGCTGGGTGAGGACTCCCACGGGCGGGAGCTGTGCTGCCGCACGGGGCTCGTGGGGCGCAGGGGGACGCGGAGGAGCGCTCACGCACCCCCTCCGGGTCACCAAGGCCTTGCGTGAGGGAGTTTGGCTGCCCTGTTCCACACCGTGAGGCAGGGCTGCTCTGCTTTCGTCCTTCACACGGAGCAAAAAGCAGCCGCGTGTGGCACTTGGCCCCACAGTGGGAATCAAATATAAATAAGGAAGTGTTCTGCCTGCATAAATCCTGGCTGCAGCTTCAACTCCATCCTGCATCCAGCTCCCCACTCCCTGACCCCCTCCATTCCCCTGCCTTGGCCGTGCTGGCAGGCGGATGAGAGCTGCTGGCCATCGCATAAAGCGTGCTGATAACTGTTTGTGGCCTTTGGGGTGCCCAGAGCCCCCAAGTGGGGCCGCACACTGCACCTTTTGGTCAGGGGGTCAGGCAGATTGGGAGCAGGATGGGGTCCCTGCCGTGTGCCCTCCTCAGGAGGTGCTGGAGGGCACAGCACTGCACTCAGGGCAGCTCCGGGGCTGTTGGCATTGCCTGGCGTTGCTCATGTTTAGAATCACATCGGTGTTGGGGGTTGTTTATCCATGTGTAAAGTCTCAGTTTATAACAGAGCCTTTCTCTTGCTGATATTGGTACCCGAATTCCCATTGGCTGAATTAGAAGCAGGATTCTACTTTAAAAGCATCAAATAAGCCAATTCCTCTGCCTTGGTTATCCTTTTTTTTTTTTTTTTTTTTCCAGATGCCCGTACTCAGCGCGAGTACAACGAGAGCCACATCGTTACAGCACGCAAGATTAAACAGGTGAGGAAGGATTGCAGTTTGTGTAAATAATCTCTGCACTTGGCAATTAGCAGTACATGAAATTGGCTTAAAAAACAAGGGAGTTGTCCTCGCCTCTCCCCTGCCCGCTTCAGCCATGTTCCAGTTCTGCCGCTGGGGGGACGTGTTCTGTCACACAGAAGAGCTGGCTCCAGTAGCCCAGAGGACTGGCACGCTGAGGCTGTGTATCAGGAAAATATTGCACAAGAACTGACATATTGCAGGCTTGTCTCACAAAGGACAGTGCTGACATCTTTACCACTGCAGCAGATGAAGCAATCTGGAGTAGTCTGCATGATTTCTGAATTCTACCTGGGCCTTTCAGCATAAAGCGCAGGCGTAGCCCCAAACCCTTCTCCTCTTGCTGGTGCTGTAAGAAAAATGTGGAGCTGTGCTCCTGATAGAATTCTCCTGTGATTTTGTCAGAGTCCTACAGGGGAGTACCTGGTGCCGGATTCAGAGGAGCTTGCGTGTGTCAGATACTGCGTGGTGTATGACTGCGAGACCAGCTCTTTAGACTTACCTGACGATGAGGAAGAGGAGAAAGAAAAAGGTACCTGTGACTCACGTCAGTGAGGACCTCACTGCAGGATGGGTATTCTTCCCACTCCTCATTACTTTTGCAAGCTTCCTGGCAGGCCTGCTTTCCTGTCTGTAGACTGATCCCTCTGAAGTTGTTGCATCTAAGGAACTGATTTTTTAAAATTACTTTTATTTTTTCACATCTCACTGAAATTGGGCTTGTCCAACGATTTCCTTTCAGGGAGCAATGGTTCTTCAGAGACTGCAAACACTGACTCAAGTTCCTTATGTTCACAGAGTGAGTATTTCCTTCTCTGAGGGTTACGAAACCTTCACATTATCACATTGAAGAAGACGTAGCTTTAACGCGGGTGCTGAGGTAATGGAGTTCACTGAAAAGTGTGAAAAGCTGGAAACTTTTCCCTGTAATTGTTCAGTCTTCCTTGAACCATGGAAATGTACAGTTGCAACACATCCTCTAGCAAGGAGCTCTGTTTGCAGAACCACTTCTTTAGGTTTGTTTGGCTCCAACTAGCTGTATGAAGGCTACTGCAGTTTTAGCAAAGACTACGTGTAGCCCACGCCCCGATTTTTAAGAAAAAAGGAGTGTAAGCAGAACGGACAAAGCAAGCACATTCATAAATGCTTGGTGACGAGACATTAGCAAGGGAAGGTGTGAAGAAGCAGAAGCAGGTTTCTGTTGTGCTCATCTGTTCCTAAAGCTTAGAAAGAGGCAACCTGGATGGATCCAGTGGGAGAAGGAGAGGGCGCAACCGTCTCTCATGTGATTTGCTTCGCTGAGGGAGTGTTTGAAACGCTTGGGAAGAACATGTTCAAGACACCTCTTTCACTTCCCTTTGCAGACTATAGAAAAGGGTCTCCATGCAACTAAAATTGCAAGATTTACACTAATAATGCTTTGCTATTATGGGAACTTACTACAAGCATTTCCCAAAGAATAATGGGGAGAGAATAAAAACTTTATTTGGACTTACAAAAGAAAAGAGGAGAGGAACAGGACTAGAGGTGAGCAGCAGCATTCCTTGTTACCGACCTGCAGCAACAGTTAAATAAATAATAAGTCTAGCTTTTAACGAGGCTTTCTACAGACCATTAGATGAAATGAAAAGGAGTTTGCTGGTGGTGCCAGAGGGCCAGACTTAGCCCCCAGGGCTGTTAGAGGCGCACTAAACCTGCACCAGCAAATAGCTTTTTGATCTCATTAGATGCCGAGGAAGGAACTGCCGTCCGACACGCCAGAAGCTTACAGCAGTTCACCCGCCACCCTGTGCTCGTCCTGAGGGGAGGATACAAGCGGTTTTCAGCTTGCTATCATTTTCTGACTACCCAGAAGATACTGTGGATGCCTCAGGTGAGACTAGGCCAATTTGCAAGTAAAAGACACAAGCATTCAATTCGTATTCATCTGATGATAGCTAATGAATAGCTAAGTGGTGCTGTAAGCCTGCTATCAGAGTAATTTCAAACAAAGGAATTAAATGTAATTTGAATTACTGTTCTTCCCCCGAGTGTCACCACAAATTCTTTTGCAGCCACACTGTCTTTTTTTTTCCTCTTCTATTGCGTGAAGCTAGCTCATGGAAACAACCAGGGAAGCCTCCTCTGATAACCCCAAAATTGGCCTACTGGCGAGTGCAGATAACTAAACAAACAGTAGCTAACGATGAAATAAGGCAGGCTCCTCTTTAATCTCTTTTCTATGAGGTTATCTGAGATGTTACACAGTAAGTGTTTCCAGACAGAGGTGCAACTATCGAGCACTGTATTTCATGCCTATAAAGCTTTTCGTCTGGAAGGGTCACAAAGCAAATGAAGCGTTGCTTCAAGAGGCCCAGAAAGAAAAGAGCCATCCACTGGAACGCTGGTATCCTAATTGTTTGGTTTCACCTGCAAACATGGATCTGTTTAACTTAGGAGAAACAATTGCCCTATTTTCACATACAGAACAGGACCTGCAGCAGGGCAAACGTAGAGGGCACTGCACAGCAACATCCTTTGTCCTGATTCCTACTACTTCACATCTGATTCGCACGAAGCAGCCCGCGACACAGAGCTAACCTTGTGGGATGCTACAGCACAGAAAATGAATTCACCGTGCTCCTTCGTGAGGGGTAGCAAACTGCTAAACTCCCCCAGCAGATTCAGCTGGACACAGAATTACCTCCTCAGCTCAGTTTAAGCTGTTCTCTGTGGCTTTACGTTTTTGTGCTGCTGTTTTGCTCTGATGCAGCATTCTGGGGTATCGGTTATGGATGTAGAAGCACTGCTGCCTACTTGTAATTTTTGTTCTCAGCCTTTCTGCAGCACAAAGCCAAAATCTCTGTGGACTTGTGCTGTGCCACGACGTTGCACCTGCAGCTCTGCAGGTGGCAGATGGTTTCAGCTGGCCTTGTGAACAATAATGGGGGAAAACATCAAATGAATCCATTACGCTGTGGTTCCTCCAGACATTGCAAAGAATATATTCTTCCACCTGTTTAGTTAGGATTTGTTTCAAGCAATGCCACAATGAAAGCATTTCTGTTAATTATTCTCACTAAATCTAGCAAGACTTCAATATTTCAGAACGTCCGGGAGATTGAATGCATCATTACATTCAAATGTGTCATGGGCTGTTGACTAAGTGTGTGTTCATTTCTCTACGTGACTTCTGTTTAAGGAGCTAAAAGAGCAAATATGCTCTGAACTGAGCCCACGCTTCTCTCCTTGCAGGAACTAGACAACTTCCAGCTGTACCCTGTAGAAATACTTCCTGCAAAGTTATACATGGGCAATTTCAAGCAGGCCTGTGACCAACAGATTCAGAAAGATTTGAAGATCAAAGCACAAGTCAATATTTCTGAGCAGCCTGCAGCACTGTAAGTTTTCAGGGTGTATTCTCGCCGATGGCTGTGCCTGTGAGGTGGCACAGCATCACAGCAGTGAGCGCCTATAAATTTCCAAGGGAAACTGTTTTTTCACTGCAGATTTGAGTGCTATTTCACGCTCAATTTTGTGATCTCTACTTGCATAGGAAGAGTTTGCGTAGCAGCAATGCTTTCCTGTAGCCATCTACTGTGACATGGATGGATTAGGTGAGAGGACTGGGAGGTCCTCGGCACTTCCAGTCTGTAACATGCCCCCATCCTTCAGGTAGAACCTACACCACTGAGTAGCTTTCCGAGCAAAATCTTACAAACCCATCAGTGTAAAAGCTAAATCACTGATGTTTCTCATTGTTCATCTTCCTTCCTTACCTGCTTCTGTCCATGACCACTCAGCTCAGTCAGGCCGTGCTGGAAGTGTCATTTCACCCAGTGAAAAATCCAGTGGCGTTTCTCAGGGTCTTGGCCAAAACAAAGTAAGCAACAAGTCCAGTTACTTACCTCAGGACATGTGTACCAGCAGGCATTTCTCCTGCCTCTGGTTCCAGAGGAAGACATCAAAGGTCTCTGCACTCTGTGTGATCTCCCCATGCCGTCTGTGTGATGTGCTTTCACATTTCAGAAATGCCTCACCGGTGTTTGTGCCATTAGTTCTCTGAGCTGAGTTCTCTGAGCTTCTAGAAGCAGAAGGATGCTGTCATAGAAAACCACATGAAGTAAATCATGGAGCCCTGTTGACAAAACTGCTAGCATGCATGCTGCGAAGGCACTCTTGCTTTCAGTTCATCTGTTTTCATTTAGCCCTGGGATAAAGGAAGCTGTAGGATAAAGTTAAGGCATCAATGCTGATACCATGTGGAATGGAAAGTCAGTAATTGAGCTGGTTCTGTATTACATGTGCCTCAGTGTCTTGCCATAACAATCCCTTATTGTAAAGTTAATGATGAAAAACTGACACATGTAACAGCAAAAAAAATTATCAGCTTGCCTCCAACAAACAATTTTTCCCCACAGTTGCTTTGTTGGCCCACGTAACGCTGCGTGCTCTTTTTACAGGTTTGCAGAAGAAGGCAAATATCTCCATATATCTGTTCCAGATTCACTTGAAGCAAATCTTTTTTCTTCCTTTCCCACCATTTGTCATTTCATAGGTGAGTTGTTCCTGATCTGGAATTCCTGAGCCCTTGTTCACTCTAAGATATTAAATGGGAGTGACTGCAATTGACTCCAGCAGGAAGCTCAAACGGGAGGGTCGTAATCTTTCAAGATCTCAGTATACTCCCAAGGCAGCCCACACCCTAATGTATACCAGAGCTGTCTCAGTAACCAGCCTGACAGAGAGGAGATTTTAGAGGGCATCTGACACTGACGTTCCTGACAGAGAGTACTCTCTTTAAAGAATATCTCACTCTGGGATAGCAGTGAGCTTTCCACTAGGTGTGAGAAGGCTTCGGGATACGATGTCTGTGAGGGCTTCATAAGATTCCCTCCCATTCATTTGTTTTTAAATACAACTGTTTGACTCACCAGCCCGAATCCTCAACCACCAGAGCTTTATTTGAACAGGGCTGTGATGCACACTGGAGAACTTACCATGAGATGCTCTCAGCCCTTGGGGTTTGCAGTGCAGACTCACTGTAGGGCCCAGGGAAACTTTCAGGTTGGACAGCATAAACCTGCCGTCAGCCGATTGTATCAGAGAGGACAAAGAAAAACATCCCAGCGCGGTACCTGCAGCAGCACGGCAGACATAGTTCCTGCAGCTTCGTCCTGTGATGGTGCCCACCTGCATCACTGTCTTGTACTGTGCCTACAAAACAGCATCTGCCACAGACCAAGGCCCTGCTGTGCTAAGTGCCGTACAGACGCAGGGGCAAAAGACCACTCTGTCCCCACAGAACTTGTAATGCAAGTACAAAATCAGAAATTGGACACAAAGAAACAAGGAAGTGAAAGCTGAGGATATAATCCCGTAGTCCTAAACTGCATGCATGCATTGAAACCCAAACGTTGGTATCCACTTACTTGTCCTGCATTTTGCCCCACGTTTTTTTCCCAGCCTGGAAGAGTGCTTGGAAGAAAAACAAACAAACAACAAAAACAACCTCTCGGCAACAGCAGACTAGGCTTTGCCCCACGAATTGTAGAGCACAGTTGCTGATATTCCAGAAACACGTTGTGCTGTCTACTCTGGAGAGGGAGGGAAAGAATTAAAAGGTTTATTAATAAATTACAGAACCTTTCAGGCACAGGTAGCAGAGTTGATGTGGTTAGCAGTGAATGACAGCATCCTCAGCCAAGTGGGCTTGGCTTCTGTAGAAAATGAGTTTGCTGGCCTTACACATTTTCACTGCAAGGCATCCACGACGTGAAAAGAACAGTGCCCTAACCGCCATGCACGTGCTTCCCACTGGTGATCCCCACAGAGGGGTAAGGGATTTGAAGTCCAAGTCCCTTCCAGTTTGAGAGCTGATTCCTCCAGCTTGAGTGGGCAACAGTGAGGTTTGCATCAACAGAGATTTTGTTAGCTTTAAACCTACCTGGAAGAGTTTTGAGTTGCTGATGTGATGCTGACCACAGCTGCTTGGTCCTGGTGGGCCACTTTTCATCACAGCTACCTGCTAAAAAAGCGACACTGATCTGTCACGAAGCATTGACTGATCATTGTCATTTGATTCTGGTCCTCAAAAAAGCCACTTTTTAACTCAGTGTGGTTTTAAGAAAGGCAAATGGTTACAGAAACAAAAGCTGGCAGTGCCCATCTGTTCCTATCAGGGTTCATGATGGTTCCTGTCTCTCAGGCTAGCTGCCTGTCAGTTTTCACTGGATTAGAGCTTGGCTTTACGATTGGAAGTTTCATTTCCCAGATCACTAATCTGTGATTGGCATTTCTTTACTCAGATGCCCAGCTGGATCTCGGAGCAGTGCTGGTGTTCTCTAGCCTGGGGATAAGCCGGAGCAGCACAGCAACCATGGCCTATCTTATGCATTCCCACCAGTTTTCCCTGAAGGTACATCACTGTCATACTTCCCACAGATACTGGCTGGGTCTGCAGTTTATTTCTGTCCCCAAAGCCTCTTTTCTGTGTTAACGAGAAAGAAATTTTCTGTGCATTCATGCGGACTATCCACCTGATAATGTAAGAGATTCTATTACATCAGTTGGATCTTGTACCTTTAGGAGGCAGCGTAGGTGCGATTTTGGAGCTCTTACCTGGCACCTGTGATATTCTTGTATTTCCCTACTTAATTACAGGGCTATAAAAATAAAGCAGATTATAGATCTTAGCTCTTCCACTCTCCTGGATCCGAGAAAAAGAGTATCTGGAAGCTACCAGACTTAATCCCATCTCTTAATGCCAGGTGGTTACAGGGACTTTCACACCCCAGTGCTTGCAGAGCTGATTTACCGCTGGGCTCATCGGCACTGACTTCTGAAACCTTGCTTTATTTCCCCAGAAGCAGTCCCCTCCCACAGGCACTACTGTAAAGAAATCAGGAGTGGGATAACACTAGCCCGGGAGGGACACACAGGTGAAAAGGATGGTACATTCTGTTCCAGAGCTCTGAATAACATACAAAAAATAAGGAATGAAGGCTGAGAGTGACCCTGTGGCGTGGTGAGACTGGCAGCCTCTCCCCAGATGCCAGCCCTTTATCCCTTTGCGTACAAAGCACAGGCACTGTGCTGCTGTAGGCACCAGCTCGTGCTGCCTGCTTGGCACAGAGCAGCCTTTTTCCCACGAGAACTGAGAGGTTTCTCCTTAAAAGTCTTGTCTTTGTTTGGAAAGCATGACCTCCTTTGGGAGCTTGAAAGGATTGATTCAAGCTTCACTGGAGCTGGGTCTGTATCTAATCATTTAATTGATTTTGTGCAAACATTTGCAACATAAGAGGAAATCTCTTACCATCGGTGTGTGCCAAAGGGTAATTTCAGGTTGAGTGTGCCAGCTGGGCAGCAGACACCATTTGGTCTCTGCTAGTCATGCTGGGTGTGATTGCTCCGGCACATCGATAACCATTCCCTTGCTGTTTTCCCCTGCATGCTAAACTGCCAGAGATGCTTGCGATGGCAGAGCAAAAGTCAAAGCTGATCCTTGCAGTTTCTCCCAGTTGGTATCAACAGGTTGGTCTCGGCGTTTTGCTGAGCACCGCGGTGTCCTGCAGCTGGCCTGGGCAAAGCTTTCCTGGGGGATTTTCCTGGCAGGCAAGTTCGTTTCTTGCAGACTGAAGCAGCACGACAGATTCCTGTGTGATCCTTCACCCAATCTGGGCAGAGATCTTTGAAAATTTCCAGAGATATTGCAAAAGAAACACAGATTTGGGACGTGTGGCCCCTTACTCTGTTGGTGATCGGAGTAGACCTGCGGGGTTCAGGGGAACTACAGACACACCACGGGCAGAGGAGTCAATATTGGGAGATGAGGTTCGGAGCCTGCAGAATTGCTGAGATTAGAAAAAAACCAAACCCGTGGAGCACTATCTTTTGACCTTTGGTATCATTACGCTTAAGCAATCCTCTGATTGCTGGGGGGAATAAGCAGGAAGATGAGCACTGCTGGGTAAACCCCGGGACGTAGCTGAGCAGAGCAGAGTAATGCTGGCGGATTTGCCCTCTGTGTAGCAGAGTTCCTAGCTGATTACACGGAACTAACAAATCATTAAGATGGCTGTAATTAACGTGGTGGGATAACTGGAGCTTAATAGCTGCTCTGCCACATCAGGTCACGCCAGTCCAGAAATGTGAAAACCTTTGCTTCTAGCCTGTAAATAGCTGATACTTCACTGCTTCGCTTATCACCCATGGAAGGAATGGCTTTTTAGAGCAGAAAATCCAGGACTGCACTGCTCTGTCGGTGTAAACTATACAAGAAACACGCCAGCTAATGAATGAAGCACGAGCTATCCTCATAGCCAGGAAAGCCGGGTATAAAGATGAAAGGCTTCTCTGAAGTTCGCATCTGGATCCGTTATGTCCCTGCTTTGGTAGCCAAAGTCTTATCTGCCAAAGTCTATCACGGGCAGTAAATACAAAGCTGTCTTGTTCATAAATGTAGCTGCTTAGCGTAACTACAGTAAATTAATTTTCAGCTCAAATTTCTAACGCTTCTTTGCTTTCTTGCTACTTACAGAAAGCTTGGGATCACGTTCTGAAATGCAAAGAGAACATGAGACCGCACCGGGGCTTTGTGAAACAGCTTTCAGACTGGGAGGCCCGAATCTACGGCACCACGATCACAGACATCTCTGAACCAAACTATTGACAGCACAGGGAACACCCAGCAGGGGAAGACGCTTCCCTGTCCACGCCACCATCTGTCCCGTAGGTAGAAGGTCAATGGAAATCAGTTGAAAAAGCTCTGAACGTAATGGGATTCCTTCATCTTTAGCTCTTATTATACTGGGTGAAGTTTTGGAGCCATGAGGGGAGCTGGCCTGCATTGCTGAAGGTGGTGGTTTGGGGAAGGCGAGGCCTGCAGGATGCGGCCCGTTCAGCACCGCTTGCCTCCTTTGTACGCCAGCGGGTTTATGGCCACGTTATCGGGCCTGCTTCCTGCCCCAGCTACGGGGAAGTCGTTAGCATTCTGTCTGAAAAGGCAAATTTAGAGTTTGACTGCACCTGCTTCCAGCCCAGGAGACAAAGGCAGAACTTCCCCATTTCAGGAGCTCCCCTGTTCCCTAAGTGTCTTTGCAGACCCTGGCAGGCACCGGACCCGCACCCGCTGGCTGGGCCGTCTGGCAGGACCCCGCTTCCCACTCACCCCCAACCCCGCGACCTGACTTTGCCTGGCACCAGTTCCGAGGCGCCGGTGCTGTTACAGGACCACGACAGCCCCTCCGTGCTGCCTCCGTGACTCCTTCCATGGCCACCACGAAATAAAAACCCACAGAAAAACGCTCCTGGGCTCTCCCTGCGCTCTGTGCTAAGAATTTATCACCGTGTACCTCGGGGGAGGGAGGGGTTAGAGCCCCCCCGGTGCTCCCCCCCCCCACATTCCCTGCCCTTCCCCATCCTCCCCCAGCCCCTGACATCGCTGGGGGGGAGGGGGGGGGCTCCGCTTCCCGGCCCCCGCCCGTTACTCCCGGGACACCCGTTGAGAACCCAAACACCCAAACACGAGGACCGAGACCCCTCGGAGCCCAGGGGGCGGCTCAGCGGAGGCCGAGCCCCGGCAGCCGCCGGTAGCGGGCGCAGCCCCGCCGCTGCCTCCCCCCGGTCCCCCCCCCGGTCCCGGTCCCGCCTCTCCCGGCTCGGGGCGTGCCCGGAAGACAGCGGCAGCGCCGGGCCCGGTGCCTGGCGGCCTCCAGCCTCGGTGTCTGTCCTCCTCTGTCCCTTTGCCTGCCGGCCTCCAGCCTCGGTGGCTCAGCCATGGCCGGCGGCGCCTCGGCCGCCGACTGCCTGCGGGAGTGGGAAGAGCTGCAGGACGGCTACCAGCGCATCCAGGTACCGGCGGGCTCCGAGCCGAGCCTCCTCCCTCCCCGCAGCCTCCGAGGGCGAGGCTCCGGGGCTCCCCGCGGCCCCCCCCCTTTTGCCCTAAGGGCTCGGGAATCCGCCCTCCTCAGCACCCCCGGGTGGCTCCGTGCCGGGCGGTGCCGGCTCCGTTCCCGTCTGCTCCGCGAAGCCTCCCGGGGAGAGGCTGAGGGCTGCCTCCGGGAGAGGTTGGGCAGGGGGAGGCAAGGGCTGGCACCTCCTGCTCGGCCCCCGGCCGGCCCCAGCGGCCCCAGTTCCCTTTTCCCCTCCTTCCCTCCAGCTGTTGCAGGCGCGCTGCGGCTGTGCCCAAGATCTGGGGCAAGGGAGGCTTTGAGAAACCTGCTCTTGCTCCATAGGGGCTGTGGGGATGGAGCAGCCCGGTGCCAGCCCTGGGGAAGTGACAGCTCTGTCCTGCGGCCCCGAGCCCCCCGCCCCAGCACGGCTCTCCGTCAGACCCCCTCAGAGCGCGGTGGTCCCGGTGAGGTGCGGAGCAGCAGGACCCAGGCCGGCACCTCTTTAGGTGTCACACATGGCACTGGGTCCTGGCTAACTGAGAGCAGCAGGAGCAGGGAAGGGTGTTTGTGGAGCACCAACGTCCTGCCGGGACATAAATCACTGCTGGGGGAGTGGGGAGCATCTGGGATCTGTTCCCCCCTGCTGCGGCCACGCTGCTCGTCCCGGGCGGGAGACTGAGGAGTTTCCCTCCTCTGCTTCACCTTTCCCTGCTGGGAACGGCTTTGACAGCTGCTGATAAAGTGCTCGATAAGAACCGCAGAGCCTGAAACGTGTCTACACCAAGGTCTAGTCCAAGGGTTGTCACGAGCAGCATTTAATTCTTTGGAGGTGGTGGCGCCGGGGCTGCCCGCGGGCGAGTTAAGGTTGTTTTTCAGCTGCCTGGGACAAGGAGCATTGACACAGCGCGGTCTCTCCTTTCCCATCTAAATATAGCAGAAGAATGGCATCCAGCGTTACCCAGGTGCCGCTGGGTTACGGCGGCACGTGGGGCCGTGCGGCCAGCCCCGCTGCAAGCCCTCCTGGCGCAGGGGCTCCCTCCAGCATCCCAGGGCAGGACCGGGGGCCTGAACCACGGGCACCCGGGGTGACAGCAGCAGCAAAGCCACCCCTGTGTCTCCCCCCCCCCCCCCCCGCAGCAGCGTTTGAGTCGCAGCCCCTTGGCTGTAGGCAGGGGGTTCTGCTAAAATACCTCCTGAGCCTTCGGCGCTGATTCCTCGTTGGGCCGGGGGAGCAGGGGGCAGGTGGGCAGAGCCTGCCTGGTTTCTCTGGGGTCTTCCTGGGGTGCCAGCTGAGCAGGACAGGCGGGCACCAGGTGCCCTGTGCTCGAGCAGGTATCTGGAGCGTGCTGCTCTCTCTCGTGCCCAGGATAATCACAAGCTGTACAAGCAGAAACTCGAGGAGCTAACCAAGCTGCAGGACGGGATCTCCAGCTCCATCGCACGGCAGAAGAAGCGGCTGAAGGAGCTGTCCTTGTCCCTCAAAAAGTAAGCCGGTGTGATACGACGGCCGGGGTGGAACAGGAGGAGAGAGCCACGAGGATGGGGCTAGCACACACTCTCCCAGCTCTCCCCGGTGCAAGCGTTAAAAAGGGCTGTTGAGGTCTGGCTGTACCCAGGCAGGTTCTCCTCGGTTTCCCTTCCCCAGTTGTGCCTTGGCTGCAGCCGGGAGCTTGAGCTGCCCGCCTGGTGGTGGGAAGAGCTGGGAAGAGCTGCTGCCCCCTCCCTTTCACCCCTGCTCCCTTCCCTCCTGCCCCACAGGAGCTCTCCCTGCAGCTGGAGGTGCACACTCCCCTCCTGTTTGTCCTTCCCGTCCTTGGGGTGTCCTTGGCCGAGACACCCCCTCGCATCGCGCCAGCCCGTGCTGGGCTGTGACCGAGGCTACCCTGATGCCAGCGCCTGTGTTTCCTCCCCAGATGCAAGGCCCACGTGAGTCCCGATCAGCAGGAGTCCATCCAGGAGACCCAGAGCCTAATCAAAGAGAGGCAGAACGTCTTCTTTGAGATGGAGGCCTATCTGCCAAAGAAGAACGGGTAAGAGGCGCCTCGCGGTCCCTTTGCCGGAGGGACTCGGGACAGCCGGGGTCTGCGGGTGCCAGGGTCCTCCCACGGCCGATCCTCTCCCTGCCAGAGGAGCTCCTGGGGAGGCAGAGGGCTGGAAGGCGGCTGGTGCCCTTGGAAGCTGTCCCCAGGGCCAGATCCTTCACCTCCACCCCTGGACGAAACCTTAGTGCCCTTCTAGGGAGGACAAAATCCTTCGATGTGCAGCACAAGCCCCCAGCAGCTGTAACACCACAAGGCACGACCCTGCTGTCACCCTGCCCTTGCTCGCTGCCACAGCTGCCTCCCTGCCCCAGGACGCCTGGGTCTGAGCCAGCCCCGGCCTCCCCGGGCCTCGCCACCACCTTCCCCTGCCCTTGAGCCCCTGGCCAGCGCCCCGCTGTGCCCTGACGGAGGGGGCGGCTCTGGCCTTGGCCACCCCCCTGCCACCCTCGGGGCGGGATGCCAGCACCACGCACGCCTCCTGGCAGCAGCCCGGTGGAAAACATCCGTGCGCCCCTTCCCCGGCGTCACCGCGCACGGGACAGGGTCGGGGAGGTGACGGCCATGCCACGGGACGGCCGGGCAGGCGGCCAGCCTTGGGCAGGCGCCCACCGCACGCCTCTGCTCTCTCGCCAGGTTGTACCTGAGTCTGGTGCTCGGGAATGTGAACGTCACGCTGCTCAGCAAGCAGGCTAAGTACGGCCCGTGTTCCGTGGTGGGTGTGTGCCCCGGGGGGGGGTTTGGGAGCCCCTCGTCACAAGGAAGCAATAAATCTTCCCCCGGGCACGTGGCTGCCTTGACCCACCTCGTGCAGATTCCGTCCCTGCTCTGTTCCTCCCTTCCCAGAACCAGCCCTGGGGCCCTGCTTAGCTCCCGGGGCTGGGCTGGGACAGACCGTTCGGATCTGCCACCAGCGCTGTGCCTGAGTTTCCCCCACGTCAGGGACTTCCAGGAGGGACAGAGTCATGGCGAGCCCCCTCCTCTTCCCCTGGGGAGACGCCGGGCTTGCCCCTTAGCCCCCACGTGCAGGGAGGTGCTGAGCAGAGAGCCCCGACCCCATCCAGCTCCATCAGCTCCCCGAGAAATGCTGAACAGACACCGATCTGCTCAGCTCCCCCGGGAGCTCCCCCTGCTCACCAGCGTGAACGCAGCGTGGTTTGCTGCTCAGGGGACAGGGATTTTCCTTCGCACCTCCGAGAGGCCTCCAGCAGAGCAGCATTTTTGCCCGGCCAGGCAGGACGGGGGGACGCAGGCTGGCAGCAGCCACCTTGCTCCAAGCTTGTGCTTCCCCGCAGGTTTGCCTACAAAGATGAGTACGAGAAGTTCAAGCTCTACCTCACCATCATCTTGCTCATCGTGTCCTTCTCCTGTCGGTTCCTCCTCAACTCCAGGTGAGCCTGGGCTGGGTGCTGTCCGTCGGGTGCTGGGTGTGGGTGGGCGTCCTGCAGCCGCCGCTGCTCGGTCCCCGAGCCCCGCTGCTGCCCTTTCAGCCCCGCTTTGCTTCACCCCAGGGTGACAGACGCCGTCTTCAACTTCCTCCTGGTGTGGTACTACTGCACCCTCACCATCCGGGAGAGCATCCTGATCAACAACGGATCCAAGTGAGTCCCTCGGGGCTCGGGGAGGGCAGCTGGGAGGGGGGCGTGCAGGCACCTGGTCCCCCCCCCCGTGGGGCCACAGCGCAGCTCCGCGCTTCCCAAGGGAGCAGCTGATGCCTCCTACTCAGGGCGTGTAGCACACCCCGGTAATTAGCCACACGAGCTGGCTTTAGGAGGCAGCTGCTGGTGTGGGAGGGATGAACTCACCGTGTGGAGGTGGCAGAGAAGCCGGAGCCGCCCCCAAGTGCCACCTGGACTGAAGGCGCAGGGTCCCTGCTCCACACGCGGCCGTCTCGTGGCCATCCCTGCTCGCCTTGCCCTGGGAGCAGGAGGGTGACTGGCATGTGGCTGGCTCTGCTTTTCCGGGCTGTGCTTGGATCTTGACCCCTCTCCTGTGTCTGCCTTCCAGAATCAAGGGCTGGTGGGTTTTCCACCACTACGTCTCCACGTTCCTGTCGGGCGTCATGCTGACTTGGTAAGCCTGCATCCCCTCGGCTCCTGGGGGTAGGGACCTGCCTGGTGACGGGGCCTTTGCCCTACGTGCCCTAGCCCGAAGCTGTATTCCTGCTCCACGGACGTTGTGATCTAATGGGCAGCTCCACGCGGCCCTCACTGGGCCCAAGCGCTCCAACGAGCAGCAGCCACCAGCACCTAGCAGGGCAGGCAGCACCGCTCGGGGCTCTGGGTTGCAAAACGCGACCCCAAAGTGTTGCAATCCTTGTCCAAGGGCTGCCACGGTGTTTTCCTGACCCCTGCGCCAGCAGCCTCCCCAGTGCTGGCTCCCCACGCTGGATGCTGTCTCTCGGACCTGCTGCAAACACTGGTCAACAAGACACTAACCCGGGGGAGCTGCGCTGGGGTACCCGAGCTGGGGAGCCCTCTGTTTTGGCAGCAGTGGTGCCGTTACCCCAGCCATGGGGCAGGCAGGGCTGAAGGTGTCTCCTTGCAGCCCCGCACGCCCCAGCCAGCATCCTCTCTCCCCAGGCCGGACGGGCTCATGTACCAGATGTTCAGGAACCAGTTCCTCTCCTTCTCCATGTACCAGAGTAAGTGCTGCCGTGCCTGCTGGGTTGTTGTCACGTGGAGAACTGGCTGCGGTTGCTCACAGCTCTCAGCTCCCCCGGGGTTTTCCCTTGCCTTTTCTCCTGCCTCCCCAGGGCGAGGAGGGTCTCAGAGCGGGGACAATGCTGGGGCTGAGCGCCGCAGGCCGGTGCCTCCTGCCCTCATCTGCCCTCATCCTTGCAGGCTTTGTGCAGTTCCTCCAGTACTACTACCAGAGCGGGTGCTTGTACCGGCTCCGAGCGCTGGGCGAGAGGCACAACATGGATCTCACCGTGGGTAAGCCAGGATTTCCCTTACTGCTTGTCCCAGACCTGCTGTCACCGCTGCTCCCGGGCCCGTGATTTCTGGCAGCCTCCCTCCCAGTCCGACTGGTGCTAGGCTAAGTGGGAGCTGTGGTTCCTGTTAGAAGCAATCTAGACAGCGGCCTCTGCAGCCCCGGGAGCTCGCTGCGAGGGTAGTCCCACGAGAGGAGCTTCCTCCAGAGGCCCCGCTACACCCCAGGGCTAGGAAACCCTGCCCGAGTCCTCCCTGCACGCACAAGTGCCCTTGGGGAGGCCGCATGAGCCTTCGGAACCTCAGCCAGGCACGAGGTGGCCGCTGAAGCTCCCTGCCCCTGACCTTGGCTCCACCCGGCCCCTAACGAGCGCGTTCTCAGCAAACCTTCATCCTCTGCAGAGGGCTTCCAGTCCTGGATGTGGAGGGGCCTCACGTTCCTGCTCCCCTTCCTCTTCTTTGGGCAGGTGAGTGCACACCGATCCTCGCGGGGACCTGCAGGAGGCCGGAGCCTCGGGGGGGACCGAGTCGTAGCGCGATCCCGCTGTGCCCTACAGAGGCCAGAGGCCTTTCCTTTTCCCCCCGAAGCGCCACCTCCACAGCCTGGCTAGCAAGGTGGGGAAGCTGTGCCAAGTGCTCGAGTGATGTGCAAAGTACAGCAGAGGGGCTGGCTCTGCCAACCCTCACAAACCCTTCCGAACATCAGCTCTCGAGCTGCTGCCCGAGGTCCAATTCCTCCTTAAATCGGTCAGGCCGAAAGCAGGAGGCTGGGGGGAGGCTTGCTCCGGAAGGTGGCAAGGAAGGGGGAAATGTCCCAGCTGGGTCCCCTGGGGGGTGAGTGCTGCGGTCCCAGCGCTGTGCCAGGGCAGGCCGGCCTCATGCAAGGCTTGTGCCCAGAGGAAATCGTCAGGATAGGGCTGAGCCTTTGAAAAGCCCTAAGCCTCCCATCTCCGCAGTTCTGGCAGCTGTACAACGCCGTCACGCTCTTCCGGATGATCCAGCACCCGGAGTGCAAGGAGTGGCAGGTAAGGGGGGCTCCAGGCAGCTGCCCGGGGAGGGGGCGTCTGGGCCAGGCACGTCCCTCCGCTGACCCGCGCCTCCCGCAGGTCCTCATGTGCGGCCTCCCCTTCTTCATCCTCTTCCTGGGGAACTTCTTCACCACCCTCCGCGTTGTCCACCAGAAGTTTCAGAACCAGAACAAAGACACCAAGCGGGACTGAAGAGGGGCGCTGTGGGGGCCAGGACTGTTTCTCCCCACCGGCTCCGTCCTCCGTTCCCGTCTCCTTGCCTCGATGCCGTCCAGGTGCGGGTCTCTCTCCCCGTTCCGTGGGAGCCCGGATGCGGGACAGAGCTCGGGGGCTGCTCGTGAATAGAAGCGTTGGCTGCGGTGCTGGATCTGTGCCCGTGTCACTCACCCGGCAGCAGGAGCACCCTGCACCTCTGTCCTGCCTGCCTTCCTCCCCTGGGAGGAGCAGGGGGGCTCGGGACAGCGGCTCCCCTCCTCTCTGCCCTGAAGACATTTGCCGGGATGGTTCTGGGGTGGAGCCCGACTCCTCCTTGCCCTTCTGCGGGCAGGGAGCAGCTTGGGGCACTCAGTTTCATCAGCACCCTTGGGACAAGGTGTGAGGCTGACGGGTGCCTGGTGCTGGAGGCTCGCCCTGGCCCCAGCCCTGCAGCCGGGGCAGCTCCTGGTGCTGAAGGCAGAGGCCAGCAGGGAGCAGTCGCTGCCCGGGAGCCCCGTGGGCTTTCAGGGGAGGCTGGGGCCATGCTGGGCTGCCCCTGGTTCCTCCTCACTGCAGAGGGTGCTGAGCTGGGGCAGGGGAGGGGAGGGAGCACTGTGAGCCTGCCCCAGGCTTTACTCCGGCGCTGTGCAAACAGCACCCTGGGCTTGCATCTCTGGAGGATGCACGTGCAAAAATAATAAAGGGACGGCGCTTCCTTGGTTTGCTGGGGTCGTGGCACAGTTTGCAGGCTCTGCTCTGCGCTTAGGGCCAGGCTGGCTGTTGGCTGTGGAAGGAGGGTGGTGGGGAGGGAAGAAAACCATCCCCAGCCTGGGGTGCAGCGCCTCCCAGCTGGGTGTGCTGGGGCTGGGAGGGCTGAGCAGGGCTGGGAGCTGCCAGCTCCCTCCCACAGCCCGCCAGCACCCACAGCCCTGTGCCAACGGCTGCGGCCGCAGAACAAGCGGAGCAGGGACACCTCAGGCAGGATTCAGTGTCCCTGAAGCCCGGCACTGCTGCAGGGAACTCCTGAAACGTAGGAAACCAAAGAGCATTTCTAGTGCAGCTGTGTCTGCGCCGAGCCGCCTGCCCGCTGCGCACCACTGCTGGCCTCACCTCCCCACCGGGGCTTGGTGGGAGCTGCCCCAAGCCTCCTGCCAGCCAAATCCCGCAGCTGCTGCCTCTTCCCCGGGCCCCCTCCACGCAGGGAAGGCTGCGAGGCCGCAGCTCCTGCTGCCTGCCTGCCTCCTCGGGCTGAGCAGGGGGCGCGCGGGAGGGCAGGAAGCAAACTACAGAAACAGTGTTTTTATTCCAAGGGCAGGTATATTTAAATAATTTACAGTCATTGGAAAGCCTGAAAGGTTTTTTTTTTTTTTTTCCCATGATTAAATCACAAAGATGTTAAAATAAAAATAGTATTTAAAAAGTGAGCGTACACAGCGTGACGGAGGGGCTGGGCACAGGGGAGCCAGCGGCTGCAGGACCCAAGGGAGCCAGCAGGGCCCCGGCAGCTGTGACCCCAGAGCAGGTCTCTTCCAGTGGGGCCAGGAGCTGCCCCTTCCCCGAGGTGCTGGAGCAGAGGAGGGCAGCAGGGGAAGGAGAGGGGTGCCTGCGGGGTCCCAGCTGGGTGCTGGCTCTGCCTTTTCCTCAGAGCAGCCTCCTGCTGTCGTTTGGTGACGGCACTGGGGCAGCTCTGTGCCCGAAGCCGGCTGCCAGCCCCCGTGGCTCCAGTGCTAGAGGTGGCCAAACAGGGTGGGAGGGAGGCGAGGGCGGGTCGCTGCCCCACACCGTGCCCACACCAAACCCACAGCACAGGGCTGCCCGGCTCCTCCACCCCCTGCCACCCCCAGGCTGCTTGGCACGAGGAGTAAGGCAGCACCTCGTGTGCAGGAAGGAGCCCAGAGCTCCCCTGGTGCCACCCGTCCCTCCTGCCCAGCATCGGCTGTCACCAACCCCAAGGCGAACACCGGGGACAAAGCCCCAGCCACCCCCTGCCCCTCTCAACCCCTTCCGCCCCCTGGGACGCGCAGCCTGCCCTGGAGACGGCTGCAGCCCAGGAGGGGCTGGGGGTGACGCTGGGGTCGCTGTAGGCTGGGGACGAGGCAGTCGCCCACGGGCGCAGCGGGCAGGCAGGCACCTTCTGCCTCCCACAGGCCCGTTCCTGGGGACCCGTTCTCTCCCTGGCCCCACCAGCCCCGCTCTTAGCTCCAGACGTCCAAAGAGTAGCGGCCCTTAGTCATCAGTTTCTTTACATAGTCCGTGGCCTGGGACTGGCTCATGTTCCCATACTCAGCCACGATCTCGTAGAAAGTGTTCTGTACGTCCCGGGCCATGTTGCGGGCATCCCTGGAAAGGAGAAGACCGTGAGCGAGGTGGTGGCACGGAGCCACCAAGCCCTGGTTGTCTCTGAACGCCCAGATGTGGGGGGTTTGCTCAGCCCAGCACATTTAGCTGGCTGCACTTGGAGGTCCCTTCCCAGGACTTGTAACGCAGCAGCGGGTGAGTCCCACCCGTTTTCCAAAAAACAGGAACATTTTCCCCAAGGCCCCTCCCCGCCCCTCGACTCACCCACACACGTAGATGTGAGCATTGCCGTCGTTCACCAGCTTCCAGATGTTCTCCTTGTTCTTCTTTAGTAAGTGCTGCACGTAAACCTGGCAGGAAACAAGCAGGGGGGAGGTGAGAGGGGCAGAGCCCCCGTACCCCCAAGCGGTGTCACAGGCTGGGGTGAGGGAGGGGAAGCCAAGCCCATGCCCACAGCTCACCCACCCCACGCAGCCCCACGAGGCAGCAGAGGAGCTGGGGGTTCCCGTGACTGCCACGGCCGTTCCCTGACAGCAGGCTGCGTGTTTCCAGCCTTATTTTCCCCCTAGCACCATGGTGAGTGGCCCGGGGGGGGGGGGGACAGGAGCGATACCTTCTCAGCCTGGTCCCTGGAGAAGGCGACGTTGAGCTGGGTGAGGACGCCCTCCTGCTGGAAGCGGGCCAGCTCCTCGCGGTACAGGTAGTCCTCGCGCTCGCGGCGGCAGCCGTAGTACAGCACCGTCTCGCCCACCTCCTTGCCTGCGGGGTCACATGGCTCACGTCATCCCCCCGGCCCCCAGCAGCACCCCAGTCCTGCCACCCCCACCTCCCCCTGTCCAGCTCGCCCAGGAAAAATTAAGAAAAATTAAGCTCATTAGAAATGAGCTTAAGTGACCTGACTCTGGTTATCTGGGGAGGTGGTGGCAGGAGTCGAAGAACTGGCTTAGGTCTGTCTGCCCTTCAAACATCCTCTGCAGAAGAGCTCAAAGCATCCTTGTGCTACAACGAAGCGCTCAGCAGCTCTTCACCCAGCTCCGTGGCCTCTGCTTTGCTAGCCCCACGTCCCTGACCCGTCAGCGTGTGACCAGCACAAGCTGCTGGGCAGATGGAGGCGCTGGCCAGCCCCGCAGCGCAGTGCCCTGCGGCCTCGTGCCCGGGGAGGTTTCTGGGCGCTCACCTTGCTGTTTGAGCCAGGCCCGCTCCTGGATGAAGCCGATGAAGGGGGCTATGCCAGTCCCCGGTCCGATCATGATGACGGGCGTGCTGGGCTTGAAGGGCAGGCGGAACTGGGACTTCCTGACGTACATGGGCACCAGGGAGTTGCTCCCGTTCTCGTTGGGCACCTTGCTTTTGAGCCAGTTGGTGGCCACCCCTTTGTTCAGCCGCCCCGTCTTGGTCTCGTACTCCACCGTCACAGCGCAGATGTGGATGGCGTTGGGGTGAACCTGCGGGAAGGGGACGTCAGAGCCAGGCAGAGAGGGAGCCCCCACAGCTGGCTGCAACCTGGGACACCCCGATTCCCTCTGCAGACCCTAAACGGGGCAGGATAACCCCACTTCTCAGGCATGGAGGGACCGTGGTGCTGTGCTGCCAAAGCTCCAGTGCCTTCCCAGCACCCTTCGTCCCCGCTGGGAGCACGCTCACCTTGGAGGAGGAGGCGATGGAGTAGTAGCGGGCCTGCAGGCGGGGCAGGAGCTCACACAAGTGGTCGATGGGGGGGCGCAGCGAGGGCATGTCCTGCAGGATGGCCAGGATGTTCCTCCGGGCCTCCACCACCCAGCTGAGGTAGAGAGCCTGCGGGCGAGGAGGGCACGTGCACGGTGACTTCCCCACGCAGCCACCAAACACCCGCAGAGCTCCCTGCACGCAGTGCCCAGCAGCCCCACGTCCCTTCTGGTCCCCCTGCCAGCCCCAGTCCCGGCCCCAGTTCACCCCAGCAGCCTTGCTGGGAGGGTTCCAGCTCCCACCTTCCCCTCCGCAGTGGACGATGCCATTTTTCGGAGGCGCTCCTGCTCGCTGCTGTCGGTGGCGTACTGTGCCAGCTCGTAGAGCACGTTGGTGCGGGGCGGGTTGGTGATGTCCAGGTAGTACGTCAGGGCTGTGCGGTACGACGTGGGGCAGGGGAAGGGGTGTTTCTTATTGGATTCCTCTGGAGGAGACAAGAGGAAAGAGGATAAAAACAAGTCAGCAACTGCTTGTCGTTAAATTAGAGATTTCCCGCCAGTGCTACGTGCAGTACAGGAGTCGGACGCAGCAGGGGAGGAGAGAGAAGCCCCGGGGCTGAAGCAGCCTCTTGGCCAAAGCCCTGCTCCCATCGCGAAGCAGCTCCAGCACAGGGCAGCTCCGTCCCCAGGCAGCCGTCTCCTGGTTGCCCACTCTGCATTTCACAGGTGTCACCCCACGGGACACTGACCCGAAACATCCACGCGTGCTGCAGAGGGCGAGGGCTTGGCTCATCGCCCTGTTTTCCAGGGGCAGCAACGTTCAGGGCAGGGGCAGCAAGAGTGTGGCTGACCCAGCAACAGGCGACACGTCTTGCTCCCTGCCTACTGCCCCCAGGTACTTCATTGCCCCCCAATTTTTGTTCCCTGCCTCCCATGGAAGTCTCACTGCACAGACACCTCGGGAAGGCCAGGCGGAAGGCACAGCACGCCCTCAGCCTCGAGAACAGCCGTGCTCGGACCCTGGGGTCCAGGCAGAGGTGGGAGTAGTTTCTCAGGGCAAACATCCAGCAAACTGCCAGGCCCAGCAGGAGGGGGCTCTGCAGGGCTAATTTGCCTTCATGCTCTTAATGCCTCTACCAGACCTGCCCCCAGAAGCATCCTTCGGCCACGGACATCTGTGCTCACAGCCCCCTGGGGAGGTGAAGCACCAGCAGCCAAGGCTGGAGCCGTTCAGTTTAGCAAATTGAGAGCACCAAAAGGGACACGAACGAGGATACGAGGCCAGAGACTGGGACAGAGCTCCAGCAGTGCATTAAAGCCAGCCGCTCTCTGGAAACCAGGAGCCAGCTCCTAGGCTTCTGGGCCAGCAGCTCTGATGCCTGGAGGCAGGCTTCACCATCTCAGGAGCAAGATGGGCAGCAGCTGTAACCTCCCTCTTGCCAGAGGCCAGCTCCGCTGGGAACGCTGCCAGGAGAAGCTCTTTGAATCAGCACCGAGATGAGCTCTCCTCCAGCAGCTCCGTCCCCAGGGCTGTGCGTCCTCCAGGGACTCAATGCCAGCGTTTCAGGCTCCAAAGCTCCTCTCGAGCTCTGGGGCTGCAGCAGCAGAGGGATGCTCTGGTGGGCTGGTGCTCTGTGATTAGGAGCGTGCTGTTACGTAACTTGTTGTCGGATGGGCACACCGAGTGCATTTCACAACTGACCCACTTCGGCTGGCTCGCAGCAGGCTCTGTGCCACTGCCGCAAAATGGCTCCGCACTCGGAGCGGCCGCGGGATGTCCCTGATTGCCTTATGGGACCCGGAGGGGGTCTGACCTCTGCTCGGGTGGGAAGGACAAGAGGCCGTGGCAGAAGGAGAGCTCCTGATGCTCAGGGGCAATCCGTACTCACCGTCCAAGTTGTTCAGGGACATGATCGTATCCAGGTCCGTGCCCAGGATCTCGCCGATCTGATTCACCAGAGATGAGTCATTGGCCGGGTACACAGCCACGTGGTCCCCAGACTCGTACCTGGTACAAAAACAGGAAGAGAAGAGATGAAAATTGGCACTTCTCACCCACGCCAAGCCCGAGCTGCTCAGCTAGAGGACGAGCAGGCTGGTGCTCAGCAGGACAGCAGAGCTGAGCTGCTGCACAGCACCTGCAGGGTCGGGGACCCCAGAGCTGGCAGTCAGGGCAGCACAGGACCACTGGGGAATAATGGTTTTAAGAACCTAGTCTTTTACAGGGGAGCTCCAAGATAACAGCAGTTTTGCCACAGACTTCAGTGAGGCCAGACTTCCAGCAAGGACAGGCCAGCTCCCTGCCCCGTGCTTCCTCACAAGCACGCAGACGAATTTAAGCCAGCAAGAGGGCTGAAGAGCAGGGCTCTACCCTCCCTATGCTTGTACATCTAAGCCAAAGTGGGCACGAGCCATCCCCAGTTCCTGCCTCTCACAGTCCATCTGCCCCCTTGTTCTTTGGATGACCCCTAGAGAATCCCTGCAGCTGGGACTGCTCAGGTGGGATGGATGTGCAGCTACGGAGGGGCTCAGGGTGGTCAGCTACAGCCCAAAAAGTGGGAGAGAATCCTGATTTGGAGTACCTGATATGCAGTGCAGCAGCCAAGAGGGGGCAGTGTTAAGTTTTGGCTCCAAAAGGGGGGAGCAGCCTCCCACGGGCAGCTACCTGATTTTGGAGTTGGAGATGTCCAGCTCCAGGTGCATGAGGTGCCGCTCTCCACCCTCGTTCAGCTTACGGTTCTCTGTAACCACAGCCAGGAAGGGGTTCTTGGCATCAAATGGTCTGGAAGGAAAGATAAAGACCTCTGGGTTACTCTCCTGCAAGCTCACAGCACTGCTTTCATCCAGGAATGCCCCAGAGCAGGCTTCCACCATCTGAGCACAGGGCCTGGCTCTTGTTTCAAAGCACACCACAGCACGAAACAAATTACGATCCTGCTGCTACCCACACTGACAAAGAAAACAGATTATTTTCCTTCTAAGCACAGCCCAGCAGTCAACAGCTCCCACCCCATTAAGAACAAGTGATGCAACAGGGGATTAGAGGGAGTGTCACATCTCAAAGCGACATTTCAGGTTGGAATTCATTTACACAATTAATCTCCCCACAGCAATACTGCAAGCAGCCATCGTGCGTTAACTACTCCGGGGGACGAAAGGCTCCAGACTGACCTCAAGACAAATGCTGGGAACTTAGCAGCCAGAACAGCGCGTGTGAACACAGCCAACTTCTCAAACACCAATGATTCATTAACTGGGGAACCCCCAAGTGTCCCAGGGGACATCTGAGCCCACATCTCTTAGGCAAACATGCCCCACGGCTGTGCTGCCAAAACGACCCTGCCTGCACGGCCTGTGGTGTTAGAAACATCAAGAACACCAGCAGCCGAAGCCCGCCCCACGCACACCCCGCCTAGGGCAGTTTGGCACTCACGGCTTCTGGTTCTCGTAGCTCTTGAGACGGCCCATCTCACCCGTGTACACTTTGTTCATGTTCACGTCCGTGTGCACCACCAGCTCGTACTGGCGGATGCTGGAGAAAATGGGGAAAGAGGAAAAAAGTCAAGGAGCGACAAGGTACAACTTGACCCATCCCCTGCTTTGCTGGATTTGCTGCCACTTCCACCCCTCCATCCCTCCTGAGACATGAGCGAGCACGGAGATGATGCAGAAAGCCCCAACAGAAGGAACATCTGCTTCACTGGGAGTATCACCAAGCTAACAGCCACCCACGAAGGAACTAAACCCAGCACATTGACCCTTCAAAACAGAAATCCTGAGCTGCCTTTGAATTTGCCCCAGGACAGGCTCAGTCCGAAGAGCCCCACTCACTGATCTGCTCCGTGTGTGCCCTCCAGCCCGGAGGAGGTGGCAGCCCGCAGGAAGGGGGCAGTGGCTCTGGCCTGATAGCACAGCCACCGCTCAAAGGGGGTCGATCCCTCTGGCACCCATTAGCTGCTGCTCCGACACCCACCTGGACTCCTCTCCTGTGGCCTCCACCCCAAAGTGCTCGCACACGGCCGGCCAGAACTGCTCCCTCCAGGTGATGAAGTCCTCTTCCAGGCTAGGCAGGGCAAAAGAGAGGGTCAGTAATGCTGCCCATGAGAAAGCAGTGGGGAGTTCCCAGAGGAGCCATCTCAGATCCCTATGAACCTCCTCCTTCACCCTTTGCCCTTGGAGCCAGGCAGTTTTGGTACCTCCACATGCCCACAGATCAGCCTCAGAGCATCTTCAGGGCACGAAGTGGATGGGAGGGAACTCCTGCTGCACCAACCACCCCTCCCTTCGGGGCTCTGCCAAGGAGGGTTTTGTTATTCAGGCTCGGTCTTTGCCCATCTCAGCTCCCCCGTGCCCACTCCTGGCATTAAGTCGCCTTCCTACAAGGCAGGTTCCAACCTGGAAAGGTTTATTTTCCTAGATTCAGAGCCTCCCACACATGGCATAGCCCTCTAATTAAATCTTGCAGTCCTTGGAGGCAAAGCCACAGGCTGATGTAATTTCCACGGTTAAGCTCCGGCCAAAAAGGTGCTCGGGTGAGCACAGACAATCATTTCTGGACCTCTGAGTTGGACGAGTGCTGCCTTCTACCATAAAACAGCTCACAAAGAGATGGAGCCTGGCTCCTCCACGGGGCTGCAGGAACTTATCCATGGCTGGGATTTCAGGGGAGCTGCAGAAGGGCACAGGCAGAAGAGGCTGTGAAGTCTTGCAGAGAACACAGCTACGGTCCTTTAAAGCTGCTGGGGGATTTCCCCAGCTACAGGATCCCCTGGGATGCTCAAGGGATCCAGGGATCTGACTGGTCTCTGTAGGAGAGAGACCAGACACACACTCAGGGACGTGAGCTACCACAACTAGCCCTAAGGAGTTAATTTCTGTCTTAGCAGTAGATCCAACCCCCTGCCAAGGTCCCTTCCACGATGCTTTAGCCAGCTCAGACCGACCCTAAAGCCCAGCCACTCACTTGCCATCATCGTCTCCCAGCCCAAGTTCAAAGATGCGCTGAGCTCCAAGCTCCTCCAGTCTCTTGTCCACGTACTTCCCCATGGCATTGAAGTGTTCGTACGTCTTGTTCCCCAGCCCAAAGACCTGGAAGAGAATGCTGATAAGCACAGAGAAGCAAGGACGGGATTTCCCCCAGCCAGCCAGCGTCCTCTGGCCAGCAGCGGGCAAAGGATGATGAAATAAGAACACAGAAGACAGACAGCAGTAACTCTCCTAGGCCCCTAGCAGCTACCTGTGAACTTTTTGAGTTGCAATCTACCCCTGGCTTTGCCCAGGAGAGTGCCTGGTCAGCTGGCAGCTCTGCTCTAAGCCTGGCCTGGGGCACAGCGAGGGGATGTGCACGCAGGAGCTGCCCGTGCCAGCTCCTCCAGGGGCCTGTAAGAGCTGGACTGCCAGCAGACCACTTGCTGTCCCTCCCCTCCCACAAACCGCCCAGCGAATGCTTCCTGCCTGCTTTGTCCGGAGCAGCTTAACGTCTCCAGCAGAGGATTTTCCCCTCGTTTGCAATTGTGATGCAGCCCAAGGAACTTGGCTGGGGTTTAGGTGAGGTGGCTGTATCTCAGCCAGTTATTCAGCTCGGCACAGGAAAAGAGCCACGCACTCCTCCGAGTGATTTAATTTGTGGGAGAAGATCTGGCCAAGGGCTGCTCAATTAGCTTCTGAACAGCAGCAGCAGCCTGTAACTCATTTACAGACCTTACATTCGATGTCTGCTGGGCTGTTTGCGGCAAGACATCGCCAGCGAACCCTCGTGATTTAGGGAGTGGAGAGAGCGCTCCAACAGCTGCGTTTAAAGCCCCCAGATACGTGTTTGCAAAGATCTGTGCAGCTCAGAGACAATAGGGACCGCATCCAGAAGAGGCGCACGAGGCACAGACATCATGTTGTGCCTTTACCCAAGCCACGTGCAAGCACAGTGGAGGGCTTTTGACTTTCCTGCCCAAATGCAGCAGAAACTGGAACGAAGCGACTCACAGTGGAGGGGTTTTTGACTTTCCTATCCAGCCAAATGCAGCAGAAACTGGGACGAAGCGACTTACTGCGAAGCGGAGACCCGACAAGTCAGCGTCCGCCTCCTGCAGCCAGTCGTAGAAGTCCTGGGCATTGTCCGTGGGGTCGCCCTCCCCGTAAGTGGCCATGCAGAACACGGCCAGGGACTTATCGATCTCGGAGAGGCGGCTCAGGTCCGACTGCAACAAAGCAAAGAATAAATCTCTCCGAGGATCCCACAACAGGGTTATCGGGCAAACCTGCTCCTACAGCACAGCCACAGCCCGGGTGCACAGAGCAGCACCACGTCAAACAACTAATTGCAACAGGGGCTGGGGAAAAGCCAAAGCCACCTGAAATGGCAAGGGAAATAAAGCTAACCACACCCTCACCGGGCTGAAATCAATACCTTTACCCCACTAGAGAAGCGATTGGGTTTTCTATCTAGGCTGTAAGGGACAGGATTGTTGCTTCGTCTAGAGAACAACCCCGGTATCAGTGCCTCTGTGCCGGACTGCTGCAGTATGGGAACAACGCTAACTACAGAGCGAACACGGAGCGGGTTTCGTGCTGCCATCAGATGACTTAAGGCTCCCAAACACCCCCGGCTACCCTTCTTTTTCAGACATGTTGCAGAGTTCACCCCAAATCCATAGACTGACAAGGACCGAGCCCACCTCAGCATCTCTCAGGCTCATCCAATTTCCTTTGCTCCTCTAAGTACCACCGCTGAAAGCGCAGCAGTCCCTTGGCCACGTTTTCTTTGCTTTTTGGGGGCGACTGGACGGACATGATCTACCCCGAGGCCGTGTTCGTGTCTTAGTTACCAAGTCATACTCCTCTGGGTCCGCCGCCATGCCGCGGAGGCCGTAGCGGTGAGCGTCCTTGGAGAGGCGATTGGCAAACTCCTCCGCCGTGCCCGTCTGGGAGCCATAGAAAACCACGATGTTTCGTCCCTGGAGAGAAGAAGGAATCCCCGTTAAAGGGCGATTACTCATCTGGCAAAGGCGCAGAGGAAGTGCTGCTCGTCAGGCACAACGGGAACGCCTGGGACCGGGAGCCGTGCGGCTGGGAGGAGCCTGCGTTTGTCCAGGAGCTGCCGCCAGGTTTGTGGCAGAAGACTCAAAGCTCAGCTGTTAGCAGGAATATCACTGTCATCTCCGAGGTGACTCGGGTCAGGCTAAAACCAAAGCAAAGAACAAACCCTCGAGGTTTGTTCTCAGCCTCGAGGCTGCGCGGTGACTCCTGGACACAGGGAACTCCCTGGGTGAGGGCAGCTTTGCCAAAGCTTTGGGGAAGTGCCCAGACACAGGAGCTCCTGCTCTGCAGCAAGCCAGCTGCTCTGATGTAAAATGGAAAACGTATCCAGCCCTTGCTTTTCCCCCTGCTTCCTCTTGCGTGCAGTCCAGCCGTAAAAAGCTGCCAGCTGTGTGTGCAGTTCCCATCTCAGAGCGAGCCAGGTTCGGGGAGCCAACCCCAGAGACACACAGCTGGCAGCCAGCAGCTTTGAAGTCCCTGCCATTTCCCTCCTGACTTCCATTTCATGTTACGTTTCTTTTTTTTCCTTGCATCAAATTGTCACTTTAATTTTCTCTCTCTAAGAGCAACCTCAGACTGCTCGAGCTGCTCCTGCCTCCCCACGCAGCCCGTCTCCGGATGCTCGCTGCAGCAGACGCGTCTGGGTGCAAACAGGTCCCCCGTGCTGGCAGTCCCCGGGGGAAAGGGGACGCCACGAGCTCCGTCATCCTCCCAGCACAGCGAGCATGCAGGCAGCTTACCGTCTTCTTCATCTTCTCAATGAAGCTGCTGTCTCTCGGTGAGGATGGTCTGAAAGACAGGAGGAATTCCCGTTTAGATGAGCCAGTCGCACATTCTTTAGGGTCAGGGATAAGCAAGCAGGGAAAAAAGAGGTCCCCAACCTGTATCAGATCTCAGGAAGGCTTCCAAAGTAGGGAGATTCCCCATCAAACGTGAGTTCAGCCTGCCCTAGGGCTGTCCATCGCTCAGCTCGGCTGCAGGGCGGTTTCTCTGCACACAGCCACGGAGCAGAGGAAAAGCGAGCTGCTAGCAAGAGCCCAGGAGCTCAGCCCTGGGCAGCAGGGAACTTTAACTCTGAAAATTGTCCCTTAACTGCTGGGCAGGTTGTGGGGACCTCACAGAGCGGGGATTTGAGCGGATGCCTTCAGATGAACCGCGGGGGCTAAGTCACGGTGCGAGAGGAGGGAAGGGAGAGCTCCCTGCCTCCCCTCCTGCACAGCAGGCAGGCTTCGCTTCTGAGCCATGCCCCCAGGGGCGGGTTCTCCAAGCTTGAAGTCACACAAGGCTAAAAACCAGCTGTTCTGACCTCAAAACAGACCTTCCCAGAGCGTGCCAGACATGAGTCCCAGAGCTGGGAGCCCCACGGACGCACAGAGGCTCCGCGGCGGATCGGAGCCTCTGGCAAGGCGACCGCTGCCCTTCGAGGTCCCACGGTGCTCGTTCCTACACCAGGGCTCCCGTCCCCAGCACAGAGGGCACGGAGGTGGCTTTGTCTGGTTTGAAAGAAGGATGAACCACACCGGTGTCAGGATCACCCAGGCAGAATTTCACTCAGCTACGGCTTCCCTGCTAGGTGGGATGCCAAGAGAACCCGTCTTAAGCGCATTCACGGGCTTTTAGGGTCACAGCAGGAGAGCAACCCGGCCCTGGTGGAAGCAGGGCACCCCCCAGCACACGTGGCTGCACCAGGTCAGCCACCGGAGCCTCTGCAAGGCAGGAGGACAAGTGCCAGGAGCTCACTTGCTGCCCGGAGCTTCGGTAGCGTGGAAGAGGGGAACGCGGGACCCGTTCCCATTTCTCTTTCACAATGGAAGAATGCAAGGCTGGGTCTCCTGTGGGAAGAGAGAAGCCTCCAGGCTAAAAACAAATGGTTTTGGCTCCGGCCCATGTGAGAATGTGCAGAGCTCACTAAGAGTTTCCTAAACCCCGCGGCCCAGAGGGGGGGATCCGCACGGGTGTGCGCAGCCTCTCGCAGAGCGCACGCAGGGAGCAGCCGGGTGGGGGGCGTCCAACCCAGCACGCCCCCGAGCATCCCCTTCCACCCCAACCCCACAAGGAGCTCCGTAACCTGGCCCCACAGCTCCCAGCACTTACATTCCCATACAGCGTGCGTGAAAGATGGGTGAATGCTGCCCAAAAAGCTTCCCAGAGAGGCTGTGCTCCCAGGAGAGCCGCTTTGTGCCCCCGTTCGGCCTTCCCGTGCCGTCATTTGTACCCTGCTGGGGACAGGGCCAGGGGAGGCATCTCCCAGAGAGCAGTCCCAGCCCTGCCCCCGGTGCCCCCAGGACCCAGGCTCCGTGAGCTGCCCCCCACGTGCCCCACGGCCCCCTCCCACGACTCGGCTCTCCCTTAGCTCCTGGCTCGCGGGTGCGTCCCTTTGGTTGACTGCCCCCTGGAAATGAGACCCAGTTAAAAACAGCTGTTGGGTCAGCAGCTCAACAGAACGCTTTGAGAGGAAAGAGGGAAAAAAATAATGAGTTTGGGATCTTTTCAGTCAGCTCCCTTTAGAAGAGGAAAGGGCACGCATGGAGCTGGTCTGCTTTCAAAGGAGGCGAACCCGCACCAAGGGGCTGTGGCGGAGCAGTCTGCGGCTCGGGCACAGAAGCAGCGAGTTTGGCTTCTGCAAAAAAGAGCTACAGGACTCCCTGAAACCGCTTCATCATGACAGCTTGAAAATCCAAGCACAGATCCTGAAGGCAGAAAGGACGCTCGCTTTCATGACTTGGGAAACAAAAAGAAAATGTAGGAGAAAATCACGTTTTTAGCACCGACCGCTCTTAGAGTTTGACAGCTCGGGGTGGTGTTGGTAGGAGTTAGAAAAAGCGAGGGGTGGAGGAGAGGGGAGTAGCTCCGTTAGCTCAGTGTGTACAGGCTGCCCGCCCTCGGTGAGAGCCCGCAGCCCAAAGAGCTCCCTTTCAGTTTGATTTCAGGAGAGGAGGAAATTACCGGCGGCTCAGCAACATTACCAAAGCCTCAGCTTCATCAAGCCTCGGTCTCGGTTCAGCTCAACACCTTTCCTTCCGAGAGCCCCCTCACCTGCCCTGCCTACTGAAGGCACACACAGACCTCAAAGCGAGACCAGCCCGGACACCAACTGCTCTGGCCCGGGCACCACCGCCGGGACCTCCTGGCAGCGACGTGCCTCCCGGCACAGCTCTCCCTGCTCTCTCCTCCTGCCCAAGCAGGAGGCACGCAGCTCCCCGGGGGCAGCGGGAGCTCCCCCCGACCCGAGCCATCCCCTGTGTGGGGCAGCCGAACTCACCTGGCCACGGCCGCCTCTTCTCCTGGCACCGAATACGCGCATCCCATGGCGAGGGCGCAGGCAAACAAAGAGTCCCGGGGCGGCCGTGCCTGCAGGGGGAAGCGCTGGGGGAAGGCTCTAACTTAGCTCCTTAGCAGAGACTCGGGGACAGGCCTCTCCATTCCGCTCCCCGTGGGCGCTGAAGCCAAGCGGCAGCCTTTTGTTAAGGAGAAGAGAGGCGGCGCAGAAGGTCCCGGGCGTGGGTCATAGCGGGAGCGCGGTGCCGGGCGCGAGGCTCGGGGAGGTCCCGAGCGGATCCGCGCGGCCCCGAGCTGCAGCAACATCTGGCAGCAGGGGCAGCGAGGAATTAGGAGCGGGGAACCAGACCTCCCAGGATTCCCCGCAGCGCTCGTCCCTCTCCCGTCCCCGTGGAGCGGAGGGAGGGAGGGGGGGGGGACAGGACACAAAACCCTCCTCCGGCCCCGTTACCTTGGCAACTGTTTGTATCCAGCTGCTTCTAGATATAAAAAAAAAAAAGTCAGGGTCGCAGCTGAATGAAACGGTTCCAGGCACGGCGTGAGCAGGGCAGTGGCACGCCGGGGGTGGCCCCGAGGAGTTTGTTGTCCTCGGGGTCCCGTTCAATGAAATCAGAGGTGGTCGCTGCCCCTAACGCAAGCAGGCAGCAGAGAGCTCATCAGGCCGAGAAGTTGGAGCGATTCCTGCGACAGGAAACCGGACGAGCACCAGGGAACGAGTCCGTGTGTAGCTGCAGAGCTGAGATAAGCCCATTTCTGCCCCAAAACAACGTCAAAGACGAGGGGGAGGAGGAGGAGGGAGGGCTGACACCAAGCGCGCCCATCGGGGTCTCGCCCGCGGCTCCCCGGGGGAACAATCTGTGCACAGCAGGGAGGGAGGAAATCCGTGATTGAGAAACAGGCAGAGGTGGCCTGGCCGAGGGAAAAAAATAGGAAAACGAGCGCACGCCCCAGAAATGTCACCGAGAGGGAGCGCAGGCACCCTCGCCGTGGCTGCACGGGGAGCAGGAGCTGCTCTCCCCGGGGCCATCTGCAGAGCAGGCGGCCGGGAACGCGCCGGTGGCTTCAATTAATTCTGAAAATGGTCAGAACGTAAGAAACCCTCAGTGGCAGCCCTCCAGGCTGCCCCACGTGCGTCACACAGCACAGGTACGTGACGGCTTGAGTGAAGGGAACTTGTACGTGGTCCCAGCTCTGTCCCCTCTCTGGGACCCGAGACACGGCAGCAGAGCGAGGACGTGGTTGTGCCCAGCGCAGGCAGGCCGGCGGGGCCCCAGGGAGTGAATCCAACCCAGATGCCATCCAGAACAGGGGCCTTGGTGCATCTCTCCTTCCACAGTCAGCAGCATCGGCATCTTCTTTCTGCCTTGGCTTGTTTTGAGGCATGCGGGCAGCTCCCAAAAGCCCCAGGAGGGCACCACGGTGCCACAACCCATGTGCGCGCCGGAGCCTCTGCTTGCGCTCTCACCCTGCAGCACACCCACGAAGGCAGCACCCCTCACGACGCATCTGAATCGCTTCTCAACCCTTTGGTCCTCCGATCTCTCAAGGCTGAAGCTGGGGGCTAAAGGGCCACGACAGAAACCAGCCCCCAGTGCTGCCAGATAAGGCAGTTCGGGGCATTTTGGCGAGTCGAGGCGCAGCTGCAGGGGAAGTGCTGAAGCAAAGCAGCACCTCCGAAGGCCAAGGTTCTCCACGTCAGCCTGAGACGGCCCCTGCCAAGGGCTCCTCTGCCTCCGGGGGTCCAGGCCAGCCTCCCTGCCCCGCAGGGCTGCCCCTGCCTCCCCCGGGCCTGCCGTGCCCCACGGTGACCTGCTTTCCTGATCTGCTTGCTCAACAGCAAGGAAACCCCACCCCGGACTCCAGGACGATGGAGGGAAGGAAATCCAAGATTATTTTCCCCAACTCACTTCCCTCCCAGACCCAAACGTGCCATGAAATAACACTGCCAAAGCTGCAGGGAGCCGCTGTCCCCTTCCCAGAGGACGGATGTGCCATCACCCAGACGTGCCCGCCAGCCTTCCAGCCTGGCTGTCGGGGGCACAAGGTGCTGTTCCTCCCCAGCCTCTCACAAGCAGCAGCCGCACCCAGCCGTTTGCCACGCAGAAGGCAGCGCAGCGTGGGCAAACCCACCGGGCAGTCCCCGAGAAATGCCCACGGGTCGGGGTCCCGCAGCACGAAGGGGCAGGAAGAAACAAACGCCTGGGGCGGCTGGCGAGCTCCTCCGCAGCGCCACTTCTCTGCGAGGTCACGGCAGCCTCGGGAAGAGCTGCGTGTGCTGGTGGGGTGGTCGTGAGGACAGCCAGGACGGGAGCTCCTCGAGGTGATCGGGATCTAACTCCTAGCTGCCGGTGCCGTTCCCGCAGCCAGCTCAGCTCCCCTCGCACCGTGGCCGTGCCCATCGCCGTCTCAGATCCGCACGCACACATCCACACGTTCTTGCAGGCATGAGAGGGAAAGCATTTCACTGATTCAACAAACCAAATTCCCAAGATAAGGCTGGGAATAATTCACTGATAGCTGCTATCAGCCTCGCACACACCTGTTTGCACGCAGCAGCTCTGCCACGTGGTGCTGCCGCCAGGGACGCTTCTTCCAAACCCTTTCCAGCCAGGAAACGTGCACCAGCGTGTGTGCAGCCTGCCTTACAGCTTACGTGAGTCGTGTGCTGCTCTTCCCGTCATCCAGGGACTTCAGAGAAGACCTGGCAGCCCAGGCCTGCCTTCAGAGGGCTCTGCCCAGCAGCCAGAGCAATCATGATCTGACCGAGGTGGAAACGAGGAGACCAAACCTGCCCCTTGGCTGACTCGCGATACCCACGCTGAGCCATGAGCCCGGCAACCTGAAAGGAGCACAACCCAGCACGGGAGCTACAGAAGCCGAGAAGAGATAAGAGATGAGAGGCCCACAACCTCTTGCTGTGCCCACACGGGGTAAGAGGAATACGAAATGCCTCGGCTCGTGCTGCAGTGCCCTGGCTCATCACCAAACGTCCCCATCTGAGCGGTCCACGGACAGTTCCTGCCCCTACTTCTGTCCGCACCGGGCTGCAACCCCCGAGCTTTTGCTGGAGTATTTTGAAACGAAGGACTGAGAAGTATTTCTTACCAGAGCAGTGCCCCGTGGAGAAAATCCCCCTTCACGCAGGACACCTCGCTGGTGCAGCCGGGTGTGTAAAATCGTGAAGCTACTGCGAGCGTCCGGCCCTGCCCCTCGCGGCTGCACGGCCACCCACCCACCCGGGGGACCTGCAGCGAGCCTGTGCCCAGCGTTACGGACACGGAGGACTCACCTTAGACACGAGGTCAGCAAAGCTAACTCTCTGCTGCAGGGTTTCAAGCTTGTACTTACTGTTCTATCCACGCAAGGACCGCTGCGCCAGCGGGAAAGAGGAGTGGGCTAAAAAGCCCAGCGAGAAACCCGATGCTGAGTTTTGCATGTGTCAGCTGAAGAGCTAACCTCCCCCAGACCCCCACCAACGCAGCTCGCGCCTGGCCCTAAACCCTTCGGGGCAGACAGGGTGGAACAAGGACCTCTCCCTGTCCAAACCCAGCCTCCCGCTGCTGCAGAGGCCAGGCAGCAAAGCCAAGCACGTTTCCTAAGAGCTGCCAAGCAGCTCGTGCCCAGAAACCATCTCCCAGTTCCCAAGGCCCTATTTCTTCTTCTGACAGCTAAGAGTAGATAAGATTTCCTACAGAGGAAACCTGCTTAAGAACAAATTTGTCTTTCTCCAGATTTATCTAACTATGACTTATCAGAAAATGAAGAGAACAGCCAAAGCAATCCCGGAGCATTTTGAAGTGCAGCCAGGGGACTTTAAAGCCTTTTCTCGCCTTGCTTGGTGAGACAAATTACTGATCTGAGCCACAGCGCAGGGTAAGAGAACTGGAGCTTGGTTCTTCCACGGGGATTTCAGCATTGTGGAGCAAACGCACAGCTCAAAAAGACCCCTAACCACATCTGGAAACCCCACAGAACCCAGCTAAGCCTCTTCCTGGAGCCTTCGAGGACCCGCCAGCAGCACAAAATCCTCCCACCCCTCCGACAGGAGGAGTCCCATGGGAAAGCCACCCGTCCCTGGCAGGGTCAGGGCGATTTCTTAGACGGCAACGCGAGAGAACCGCTAAGAGGAGGACTTTCCCTCTCCTGCCTTCTCCACCAGCTCCTACAGCAGGGTGTGAGTCCTGGTGGCAGCTCTGTGGGGTCAGGGCGTGATGGGAAACACGGCAACAAGCAGAGCGAAAGGCTGGAAATCCCATCTCAGCGCCCCCCAGACACAGAACGCAGCCCTCTGCTCCCAGCAGCCTGCCACCCCAGGCCCCGGGGAGGACTGGGACAAGCGCTCCAGGAAACCTGAGCAGGGACGGGGAAGCGAGAGGGACTTCGTGGCCAGAAAGCCATAAGCAAGACCGAAAGCCGCCGCCACCCCCGAGATGTTACTTACACTGTCTGGATTTTGGGGAGCTCGGGGATCTCCTCCTTCTTCTTGCGGAAGAAGAACCAGTAGGTGAGAAGCCCGGTGATGAGGGAGATGAGGAACACGTCGGTCATGCTGAAGAAGGAGTCCTGCAGTACGCTGCCCTCGGGAGGCGCGATCGTCGCTTCCACGCCTGCGTCCCCCATGGCGATCAGAGAGGCTGGAAGCAGAGAGAAATAAATATCTGAACGCCTGCAGGGGCACACGGAACAGCACAGAGCTAAAGGCGGTTGGGAACGCGCTTTCCCACTACACGTTCAGCTTCAGCACTGCTGAAGCCCTCATTTAACGGATCCGTTCATGACTCCCTTTCCCCATTCCTTCCGCATCCCAGAAGAGATGAAGGCGACCAACCCGTGCCAGCAGCCCTCAGGACAGCCACCGCCACCCTGGGGACACCTCCCAGGGTGTTCCTCGCCCTCACTCTCTCCCAGCAGCCTGGCAGGACCAAGCAGAGCCCTCCCAGCCCCAAACCACCCCGCGCAGCCCCGCCACGGGCCGAGGCTTCTGCTGCAGGGTCACCAGCGGGAAACCAAGGCACAGCCATGCCCACGGCCATGCCCAAGGCGTGCAGCGACACGTCCCCAGCCCTCGAGTCCCCCACGGCCTCGTCCTCCCCCCCCCCCAAGCCACCCATCGCTCCCCCCCTGCCCTGCCAGGCTCTGACCTCCCCTGCCCGCGGCGCAGGGAGCAGGATTATCTTCCGGGCGCGCAAGGGCACACTCTGTCCAGGCAAACAGATAATTAACTCAAAACTCGATTCGTGGGGGCAAAGTGACTCTTCTCGGGCTTGGGCAGCCCGCCAAGCCGGGAGGGAGACCATGGACATTTGAACTCGCACGCAGGAGTGACTCAGAGCCACGGGAGAGGACGTGGCAGGGCAGGAGAGGAGAGTTAACCTGCTGGGCATGCCAGTGCCCCAAGGAGAGAAGCTCCCGAGTGGTTTTCCCAAAGGACTGAAGGAAAAGCAGCAAACACCAAGCTGTGCCTGGGCTGGGAGGAAGCGTAAGGTTATTGCATCGAGGAACTGGGAAGGAAGGAGAAGGTGGTGCTTAGGGGGCAGGAGGGGGACGGGGGAAGGTCTTGGAAGAGGAAGGCAGGAGGCCGGGAGGAAGAGAAGGCTCTTTGGCCCCGTTCTCCTTGCGTGTACGCCGCTGCCAGGTGCTGACCCCGGTCTAAAACTCCAGCCATGCCAGAGGACCCCAGACTTGCAGAAGCACACCCCGGGGCAGGACGGCTGGTGCGGAGCATCCTGCCCGGTGGGATGTGAGGTCAGGCTGCCATCACGGGTGGGACCCCAGGCATTTCTGCAGCCCAACAGGTTCCCAGCCCCACAAGAAGTTTAATTTAGTGAGGAGCCTGGCACATGGCACCCCCAAAGGCAGTAACGGCACTGCACTGCTCCCCATTTGCCAGTGGGCTCGCGGAGACGTCGCGGAGCAGGGGGTGGGAAGAAAAATGTGAGCAATGCGGCTGCAGACGAGCAGAATGCCGGTTTCTCTCCATCGGGCAGGTCACCCTGTCCTCCCTCCCTCGGAGAGAGGCTGCATCTCAGAGCCAAGCGAGGGCCGGCTTTGTTTCTGCCCAGCCGTAGACTAAACCTCCAGGCCAAGCCTCGGCGAGGGAGCCCCGCTGCCAGCAGCTCCCCGCAGGCTCCCTCCTCTCCTCCTCCCCGTTCGCTCCCAGCACGCCGCCGAGGAGCTGCCCCAGCCGCTGGCACCGAGGGAGGAGAAGTGTTAGAAGGGTTAGGAGGGTTACCCCTTCACTGCCTCCCCTCCCGAGGAACCCCAAAGTTCTCACTGCAAGCTCTCCTCCTCCTCCTCGCCGCCCCGGCTCATCTGTAGGAAGAGCTCAGACGGAAAGGCAGCCGCCCCCTCGCGCGCAGCCTGGGTTCCCGCTCAGCGCTCGGGTTGCTTTTTATGTCTTCGAGCAGAAAAAAATCCGCGGGGGCTTCCCCAGGGAACCTCGGCGGCTGCTCACACGCAGGAAACCCCCAGCCCTTCTGCGGGGAGCCCAAGCAGGCTGCCTGGAGAAACACCTCGGAGCCTCCCCGATGCTTTTTTTCAGGACACACCGCCACGGCCAGCTCCCCTCGGGGAGGCTGTGGCCAGGCCGGCACGTTTACCCCCAGCAAGAGCCTGTCTTCAGCCCCCTTTCCTGGACAAGGCCCTTCCCCCAGCACGAGCCCACCGCTAGTTCTCCCCTGCCCCAAGAACGTCCGTCTGTCCTGATCGCAAAGCCATCCCGGGGGGCAGAGATGTCCCGTGGTGGCGGGAGGAGGACTTAGGAGACCGCAGACCTGGAAGGGAGCAGAGCGCAGCTCAGCACCGGTACCTGCAGCAGCCTCGGGTCTCTGCCCCGCAGAAGTCAGAGGCACGAGCATGACACAAGGGTTTGCTTAGGTCTGGCGGAATAAAGGCAGGGGGTGTGGAATTAGACTTCACTTCTTTTTAAAGGTTGTCCTAACGGGAACGGCTCGTTTGGCCCACTTCACCCAGCACAGGAAGGTTATTGCTCAGCCTGACTCAGCCGTAGCGAGCTGGCTCTGACCATGACTCTCCAGAAGCTCACAGCGTTTAATTTTAATGCTCGCCCGTTCCTAACCTGCAGGGAAAGGAAAGCCGGCCCTCACTTGGATCTCAGCCTCTGGAAGGACCCTGCCAGCATCAGCATTTCTGGGTTTTTAAACAAGGGGGAAAGAAATGCACGATGCACGAGTTCCCCTTCCACCAGTTTCAAGGACAGCTCTTTCATCCCCAGTGCTTCTTGTGCTCTCAGCCAAGACAAGGCAGATGTTCGGTCTCTTCCCACTTGGATTTCCTGATGCGGGTTTATGCTCCCAGGACCCGTCTCAGCTGGGACGCGAGTCAGCAACCCCCCAGGAGTTGTTATTCTCCCTCTCTCGCACAGGGCTGAGGGCAGCATTGGGTGATTGGCCCCACGGGGCAGGCACAGCCCCGGGGCCGGGCGCGGGGGCTGGTAGGTTTCCCTTCCCACCACACGGACGGACGCTTCTGAGGGTCGCAGACCGCTCGTGTTATCTTCTGGAGACCGAAAAGCCTCAGCCCGGCCGCTAACTCAGCTATTTGTGCAGGAAGCTGGCTCTTCATGAGCTGAAACGCACTTACGTAACGCTTGGGATGCCCTCCCAGCACCTCAGGACGTGGTTTCCTGGCCCCAGGCTGCAGCCCAGTGACTCCTGCCCCAGAGTCCGCCTCCCGCACCGCTGAGCCTACTGACGCGGGCGGCTCAGCTTCTGGGGGTTTTCTGGGCCAAGGCGAGCGGCAGAGCCCCCTTGGACGCTCGGGGAGAGAACAAAGGTGAGAAGTGCAGCAGGAGCTCTGTAACGCACGCACGCTAGGACCGGCGACAGCCGGCTCGAAGGAGATGGCACGCGGTGGCATCAGCCACCGACCTGGTGCTCACGGGCGCTCCTGGTGCCAGGCCCCACGCGGGGGCAGGCAGCTGAGCCTGTCCCAGCACACAGCGAGCTCCGGGCTGTCCCAGGACGCCGGGGCAGGTCCGAAGCCTGAAGCACGCCTGAAGGAGCCAGCTCGCTGCGTGCCTCACAGCCCCACGGCCAACACGAGCCCCCAGCGCCCCATCCTGCCCCGCTCACCGGCACACCCAGCGAGGCCACTCACCGCAGGACTGCTTCCCCACTTGCTACGCTCAGGAACGTTCTCAATTCACCACCACATCGAACCGCGACACCCTCAGAGAGCCCCCGGCTCGCTCAGACCAGCTCTCCCCACGCTGGGCTCCCGGCAAAAGCCGTGCCAGGGGCACGAACGGAGCCGTGCCAGGGGAGGCGGCTCGGCACGGCGCTCCTCTCGCTTCCTGCGGCCGCATGACGACCCTCGTGCCACTGACTCAGCACATATTTCGCTTCAGCACACAAAGCAGAAGCTCAGCTCTCACGATTCTAGCGCTGGGAGCTCCGCGCCGGGGATGTCAGCGTGCCCCGGGAACATCCTCGCTGTCTCATGGTGACCGTTCTCATAAGGCACCGTGGAGAGGAAGCCTTAAAAAAAGCCCCCAGCTTTAAACCAGAGATCAGCTCAGCACGGCACAGCCCCAGAAAAGAGCTTGGTGGCCGAGGGGAGACCCCGGGTGGAAACGAGCAGCCAGAGCCCGTGGAAAGCCCTCCTCTTGGCACAGCAGCGACCTGCAGCCTGGGCGTCAGGAGCACCAGCAGAACGGGGAGACCGTCACAGGAGCTTAACGTAAAGCCCCGTTAAATCCTCCGGGAGGGAAAATCAAAGGGCTCGAGGGCAGCTCACAGCCGCTGAGCCCCTGCACGCAGCCGGGGGATGGATGAGGCAGGAGGAACTTGCTTACCAGCAAGAAGGCGGTCTTGTGACAGGGGAGGGCTGCCCGCTCTCACCCACGGGACACCAGCAGGCTTCTGAAGGGTCGGCAAGAAGTCCTGCGGACACGAGTCCACGGGGAAGGAGTCAAACAGGAACAGAGACGGCCTGTGGCGGAGGTTCTGCTCAGGCTCCTGCGCACCGAACACCCCTGCAGCGAGGACTTCCCTGCGTGTGGTACGAGGTCTTTGGGGCAAAAATGTAACTTCTCTCGTCCCTCTTCTGTAGAAATGCAACTAATTAAAAGTAAGGGATTCTGCTTGCATCGGCCCGTGCCCGTTATTGGCCTCAGCAAGACTCAGATTTGTTCTTCTTCCCCGTCCTTCGTAGGGAAAAGAGAGCTGGAAAGAACGGTGGTCCTTCCCGAAAGGGAAGCAGACCTCGGAGGTGGGGGTTCAGGCCCAGGTTACTGAACAGCCCCCGGGTTAGCTGCTCCCCTGCACCTCCGCCTCACAGCGATGGCGTTTCCCCCAGAAAAAGCCCATCCTTCATCCTCCCACCACGTCTCACGCAGTACCCGGGAAGGTGCCTCCCCAGGGGCCGCTCCAGCCTAAACCCGGGGGGGGGGGGGGGGTTTAAGCCCCCCGTCAGGGTCAGAGACACGCACACAGCTCGGAGGTTTTCTGAGACGGAACGAACAAATCCTTCTTGCCGTGCAAGGTCGCTTCTAAGCGGGCCTTGACACACCGGCCCAGACATCGGCAGGATTTCTATTTCAGGCACGAGACAGATGCGGAGCGTGCGTCGGGCAGTCGGGAGGCGAAACGCGGCGTTATCCGAGCTCGCTGTCACCCTGGGGCTTTCTCTGGCCGATGGGTCCCGGCCAAGGACAGCAGAGCAGCCCTGAAAGCCAGGAAGAGAACAAGAGGAGCGGTTCTGCACCCCGGCCCTAGGGCTATGGCACGGTGGGGCCAGGCAGCGAGCGCAGGACGCTGCAGCAGGGGACTGGAGGCATTATCCCTTCCCTCCCCCAGGAACAAGCCCCGTCTCCCAGCCCCTGCACAAGGACGGGAGGCACCTCACCGGCTCAGGCACCTGCACGCCGCCTGGCAGGAGCCGGCGCAGAAAAACAAGCATGCAGGACAGGAAAAGAAGCCTGCAGGATCAGGGGATAAACAAAACCTGAGACGGGCGGGTAAACCGAACTCCCCCGCTGACTAATCCCCGCTCCCCAAGCCTTCCCTCCCAGGGCGCCGTGCCGCACGGGCACGCTTTGAACGAGGAACAAGGGCCTCAGCGCTGCCGGCACCGAGAAGCTGGGACAAGACTGCCGGAGCTGCGGGTCACCCCCCTGCCAAATGCCACGGGCGCTCCTCAACCAAACCAGCTGCTCAGAGAGCTGCGCTGCTGAACGCCAGGAGCACCACTGACGCTTGTATTTGACGTGGTTCAGCTCCTGCCTGCTGAAAATGAGTCTGTGATGGGAAGGAGGCCGCTCCCGAGCACCACGTCCCCTTCTGCGGGTGTTGTACCCGACGCTGCTAAAGCCGGAGGTTCAGTGAGACCTCTCCTCCTCCAAACCAGCCGCTGGCTCACCCCGTGCCCACGCTACACGAGGGTGCGGGACGAGACGGGACTTTACCCGTGGCCCCTGCTGGAGGGGAGCCCCAGGGACGGGGCTGGTGGCTGCAGACCCTGACCTCGTCCGCCAGGAGAGCGGGGATGACAAAAGCCTCCAGCGCTGCTCTCGTCCGGGAGGTTTGCTCTGAGACAAACGGCTGGATGAGCGTCAGAGGGACGTGGTAAAACAGATCCAGCAAAGGTTTGAGGTCCGTAAAGACCTCTGATCGGAACGGTTTGAGGGGTTATTTATTCACTTAGGCAAAGAAAAGTTAAGAAAACCCAGTGCTGTCCGTACAGAACCCAAACGTTTTGTGCTCCCCTCTGTAGGGTGGAAAAGGCAGCGTTCCCCTGGGGGTGTGGAGGCATTCAGACACGGCGTGCCCGCCTCCTGCACTGCTGGGAGGGAAGATGTTACCGCACGGCCCTCGTACGAGGCCGTGTCACCGCCAGCCCCGCGGCAGCGCCGCACGAGAGCTGCCGTCCCGGCCCCAGAGGCAGGTTTCACACCTGGTTTGGGCACTAAGGGCACGCAGGACCCTTCATCCCTCCCTGCCTGGCACAAGGACAAAGAGGAGCCGGGCAGGGGAATGCGCGGGGCAAGGGCTGAAAGGCGATCTCACGCTGTAAGAGCCACAGCCCCCCCCCGACGCCCCCCCTCCAGCACAGGCAGCGCAAGCAGAAGACACTCGACACGCCGTTGTTCCTTCCCTCCGCACGCCCGGCTGCTCCTCGTACCTCAAGTTGTACACACAGCCCCGTTACACAAGCACGGCTTGCACAATCCTCACGGGCATTTTATCAGCTTCCTCCTCCGAAGCCTGGAGCTCGCTCGGACCCAGAGGTGCCACGAAGCCACGGGAGCCGGCCAGCAGCCACGTTTCCCAAGCAGCCACTCAGCAGGATCCAGCGGAGCAGCCGGTGCCACCAAGGCAGACCTGCCAACCCCTGAGCTGCTTACCGGACCCTCACAGCCGCCTGGCACAGGCGGAGAGATTTTCCAAGGAGGAAAAGCCAGCCCCGTCTTTAATTCTGATCCTGCCCATCCCCTAGTCTGTACGGTGAAAGGAAAATCAAGTAACCCTGCTTGGTTCCTTGCGAAGGAACAACTGCGGGCACAGAAGTGGCCGCTAGCTAAGCAGGAAGGCTTCGGTAAGCTGCCACCAGCGATCCGATTCAGCCGCCCTTTGGACCGGTGGCCTCAGAGAAGCCACCAGAGCTCTGGGCACTCCTGCCCCGCTCTTTGAGGGCTCTGAGCGCCAGGCAGCCCCCAGCTGACTCCGACGTTTGCTTGGGGCGAAGCGGCGAGGGATTACAAGCAGCCCGCCGTTGTTTGCTCCGTTCTGTGAGATCCCAGGCTCCCCAGAAACCGATCCCGGCAGGCGCGCGCCGGGCACCGCGGAGCTCCGGCCTCACGCCCAGCAGCGTCTCGGCGCTCGGATCCACCGATCGCGTTGGGAAAGCGCCTGATGCAAATTCCGCGAACCGCGCCGGTAAAGGGAGCAGGGCTCACGTCAGGCAGCGGCACAAAGTTCAGTGCCACCAGAGGTAACCGCCGGCTGCTTTGCTCCTACAGGAGGGAGGAGGGACGGGGAGGAGGTGGCAGGAGCACGGGCCTGAGCAGGGAAGTCTTTCGCCCCAGTTCAGCACGGAGCAAGCGTTCTCTTTGCTGCATCTCAGCAAAGGAGAGAGCGGAGATCTGACGAGATCTCAGCCCGCACGGCTCCACCTCTGCTGCAGGTGAACCGGGCAAGGAACCCCCTGCCCCCGGCTCGTGCTGCCAGCCACCCCCCCAGCACCCAGAGGGGCTCCCCCCGACCTGCGGGCTCCGAAGAAACGCGTTACCTCGCTCCCACCGCTCCGCGAGCAGGCGCTGACGGCGCCCACGAGCTCCAGCACGGAGGGCAGCGAGCAGCACCCAACGCCTCCCTCGAGAGCAGGGAAGGAGAGCGGGTCAGGCGGCCCCGCGGAGCTCCTGCAGCTGCTCTGGAAGAAAGCAAAGTGAAGCTGCAGAAAGCACTCACTTGCTCAACCCCGCGCAGGCACCACCCCGCGGATTACTGATTGAACGGGAGGCGGCTGCGAAGCGATGACAGAGCAAGAGACTTCCCTCCGAGATCCACTGCAAGAGATTGTAACGAGAGATTTACGAGCAGAGCAGGGCTCTGGGTAAGCGGCAAGCCAGCTGCGTGAGGGCAGCTCCTCCTTCCTGCCCGCCCCGCACCCCCGTTGTTCTCCAAGGCTTTTACGCCGCAGGATCAGGAGCAAGTGCCCGGCGGTGCCAGCCGTCCTCCCGGGGTGCTGCTTTTTCCTCCCTGCCTTTTCCCAGCGCTGCGCGAAAGCGTCCTGCACACGCAGCCCTCGCGCGGCACCACGTCCACGTGCAGGACTCCGGAACGAGGCGCCGAGTCGTGCGCAGCCCGGAGCCCAGCAGTCACCCAACAGAAGGACACGGCTGAAGGCAAACCGAGCGCTGGGCCAACACGAGGTGCTCCGGGGGGTGGCTCACCTGCGATGCCAACACCATTACCGGCAGCAGGTGGATTTACAGGAGCGCCCTGCCTGGCACAACAGGCCGTCGGGATTCCTCAGAGACCTACGGCACGGCAAAGGACGGCACGCTCCCCTCCAGCTCCTCGCTGCGGCCCCCATAAAGCCCAGACTGGGGGCTGAGGTGCCCCCACCACACCGGCACCGTTTTACTTTCGGGATTTGGAAGCAGAGACCTGCTCCTTTGCAGTTTTCTGACTTCTCACCACGATGCGCTGCTGCTTTTTAAAAACAGCCGAAGTAAAATCCCATTTTGTTTTCCCAGGCAGATCAGGCAGGAACCCGAAGGGACGCCGTCCTCCTCCGAATCGTTACCCACCCTTACCGAGCAAACCCTTACCCATCGCTACCTGCCTTCCTCCCCCGAAGGCTGACCCAGGGCAAGGCGGCGCCGAGCACTGCTGGGCCCAAGGAGGCTCCGGGCTGCGCTGGCTCCCAGGGGACTTCCTAACACCGGTCCCTGTTCGCTAACGAGCAGGAGCAGGACCAGGAGCCTTCCTCCTCTCCCGCTCAGCATTCCCGAACACGGGGGCTTTCCGTTATTTCCCCCGTTCCCCAGGGGCACGACTCCACTTTGGAAAGATCCCGTCCAGAAGGGGAGCGAGCAGCCTCCTGGCGCCCAGACGCTCACGAAGGCGGACGGGAGGCAGCACAGCCCCGCACTCGGCAGAGGGTTTTGGGGCTGCGCCGGGGGTAACCGGCTGCAGGAAGGGGTCCCTGGAGGCTTTCAGGGAACAGCAGCCCCTCGGAGGGGGGAGCCAGGCGGGGGGGGAACCCACTGAGGGGAGCCCCCCAATAACAGGGCCCCGTGGCCCCAGGCACCCCAGTAATGGGGCCCCACTCACCCCAGGCCCCCCCAGTAATGGGAACCCATCGCCTCAGGAACCCCAAATAATGGGGTCCCACTCACCCCAAGCCCCCCCAGTAACGGGGCCTTCCTCGCCCCAAGCCCCCCCACACCGGGCCCCTGCTCACCCCAGCCCCCCAGTAACAGGGCCCCGCTCACCCCACGCCCCCCCACAGCGGGACCCCGCTCACCCCACACCTACAATCAGCAGCCCCCCCCCC
>NC_048911.1:4944542-4971096 GCF_011077185.1 Oxyura jamaicensis
TCGGGGGGGGGGTGAGGAGGAGGAGGAGGAGGAGGAGGAGGAGGGAAGAGGGGGGTGAGGGGGGGATGCGGGGAGGGGCCACGCCCCCCGATGGCGCCCGGCGGCCACGCCCCTTTGTGTAGGCCACGCCCCTTTGTGTAGGCCACGCCTCCTTGTGAAGGCAACGGCCCCTTCCTGAGAGGCCACGCCCCTTTTCTCCAGGGGGCGGGGCCGTGACATGGGCCCGCCCACTGTACGGGGGCGGGGTCTTCTGAGGACACGCCTCCTTTTCTCAGGGGGCGGGGTTTGGGGTGGCCACGCCTCCTTTCCCCCTGGAGGCGGGGGCTCTGGGAGGCCACGCCCCCTTTCCTCCGGGGGTGGGGGAGCGAGGAGCGACTTCCAGCCCCCCTCAGGGCCCCCCCCCCCCCCCCCCCCCCCCCCCCCCGCCAATTACTGCCTTTTAATTGGGCTGTGGCTGTGAGGTGGCCGCTCTGCCATGCCCCACCTCGTTCCCAGGACGTTTGTCCGTGAACTTTGCCTGCCTTCAGGGAAAATGCCCCCGGAGCCGTCGGTTTCCAGGAAAAAAAATGCTGCTCCCAGAGCTGCTGCGAGACTCCTGCTCCCCTTGGGCCTACCGAAATAACTCCATTAGGCTCAGCGCTCCAAGAAAGGATACTTGACACGTAGAAAAATGTATAAATAGAGGAAATTCCTCTGGTTCTGTGTGTTCGTATTTGACGGGCTCCTTATCTGGTTGCTTTCGGTCTTCTTCCAAAACGCGGTGTGGTTTGGCACAAGATCGTGAGGGAGAGGCTGAGGGGACGAAACGCGCTCACTTGGCGTGGCGAAGTTACATCCTTCCTCAGGAATCCTTCCCGAGACGGCCACTCGGATCCTGTGCTTTCATTAGCACTATTAATGGCGTGTAAATTTTAAGCGAGGCATTTGAGAATGCTGTAAGCTGTGGAACGGTGAGCTTTGTTGTCCCTTAAATGGAAATAACAAAAAAAAAAAGTCTGACCTTCGCTTTGTTAAAAGCAATGTAAACGCCTGAGCTGCGCTGCCGACGGCTTCCTGGGGTGTCTGCGCGGCAGTGCGGAGCGAGGAGAGCGTTTCAGCCTTCCAGGAGGCGAAATGAGATATTTCATCTCATTTTAGGGTCTGGTACTGGCTTCTCTCACGGAATGGGAAACGTGGTGCTTTCTTTGGCCTTGTGGAGCCAGTTTCACGTCGGGGTGGCTGCGGCGCCACCCTGCTCGGCCCGCATAGACGTGTGTGTGAGCACTGGCAGGAGGGGGGTTATGAGCAGGTGAGGGAGGTGCAGTGAGCAGCTTTGGGGCGATTTGCTGTGTGCTTTGCTTGCAGGATGGTTATAGCTGCTTGTGTATAGCTTATGACGTTCATCCCGAACTGGAATTCACCCTCAGCCTCAGCTTTTTGGGCAATTTTGGGTGTAGTGGTTAGATATATAGAAAGAGAGAAGGGAAAGACGGAAACCAGAAGTTCTTGGTAGCCGCTCTTAGACTGCGGTACCCAATATTTGTACCACGTCCTGGGGTGATTTGGTAGGACCAGGAGCATCCCAAGGCTGTTACCCAGACTGACGGTACTGGTAGAGAGAACCCAGTGCTGGGTTTTGACCAGGAGATGGAAAACTTCAAGCGGAAATGTCAGGATTTGAGGCACCCGCTAAGAGCAGCGAGGCCAGCAGAGGCCGTGTGGCTGGGAGGCCGTGGCCGTGAGGTGATGGAGCCCGCTCTGGAGATCTGCACCCAAAGGCCCTGAAGGCGGCGGAGCAAAGCGTGCGGGTGCTGCGGCCCCGCTCCTGGCACGTGTGGCCAGCTGGGGAAGCAGTCTGTGGGCCTAGGTGCTTTCCTTGGTGCTGTGAGGCAGCTCTTAGTACTCGGAAATTTGAATTTTTACAGAAGCCAGGGAATCCATCGTTTTGCCATTAACGAGACAAAATGTGGTAAGCTAAATCAATAAAGACAAAGCGGCATATTTAGGAATTGAATTCCAGCTTAGGTACTAGGTTTTTTTGTGACATTGATGGCTTTCACAGATAGCTTTCACCATACTTTAAATGCAAATCAATTTCAGTGATTTTTTTTTTTCTTGAAATTGTATTCTGAAATCCATATTCTTCCAGTGCATTTGTCTTTCAAGAATCAATTTCCTTGATATCTTATGCTTATGTTAATTGGAAATAACCTCCGTAACACCTGTCTGGACAAGCTCTATGTAAATGAATCAATTCTTGCATGGTTGGGGCTATCCATAGGGGAAAAGTCAGCTCCAAATTCTGTCTCTGCTAGGCAGAGCTTTGTAGGGTGCCTTCAATGGGGTGGGCTCTGCTAGATTAATTAAGCATCTGCATTCTGCTCCTTGATGATGGGACTGCATTCAGGAGCCATTAGCGGGGGTTGTGCAGTCCGAATTTGAGGATGCACCACGAAAATGGAATCCAGATGCTTCACAGAGGGAAGTTCAAAGCGCCTGCACCTCCCCACACTGTGCTCTGCTCCCCGTTGGGATTTCTCGTCTGCTAGCAAGAAGCAGCTCTGATTCTGCTGGGAAAGGAATTGTGTCATCTAGTGTCTACACCTTCCTACCTTTCACCCAAATTCTTCCTTTTGTATTAAGTAGAGGAATAAAGCATTAATTGGAAGTTCTCAACGTGACTTTCTTCTTCTTCTAGATTCGGGAAGTTACAATCAGTCCGGGGGCCAGCAGAGGTATGGTTTTTTGTTTGTTTCTTTCTCTTGGCAATTAAATGTGCAAAATAAAGGCAATTCTGGATTCCCAGCAAGGTGTTTGAATCTTTGGGTGTGATACAGTATTGATAACGTTTTGGGAGTAACAGTTGCAGAAATCTTGCAGCCCTGGGCCTTTACTAAGAAGCCTTATAAGGTAGGGAAAAGTTGACATTCCTGAAGGAAAGAAAACAAGGAGGGTTAAGTTGGAAGGCCATCTTTTAATAAGAAGAACTTTTGAAATATCACGGATATTTAGAAGTATCTTTCATACGTCTGCTTTAAGCTGCTCACTGAGTTATTAGTCAAAGTTTATACAAGCATAAAGGTGACGGCCACACTGATACTTCCCCAGTAGAGGGATTTTTTTTTTTTTAAACCAAAACCTTTGAAAACTGTTCATAATTGTGCAATTTAAAAGCCAGTTCATAGAACAGCTACAAGTTTTTTGGGATGAGGTTGTATTTTAATCAATAAAATGAAAGTGTTCTTACAGAAGCGTGAAATTCACGGATAATACTGATTGCTAATGAAAGTCATCAGGTTCTGTGCAGCTGGCAGTGTGTGAGTTTGAGTTTATATCTGAGATTGATGTGAGTTTCAGCACATGATTCTTCTGTAAGTTCACGAAACCTTAAAGTGGCAGAATAACGAGTAAGTATAACCGAAAGCTAGTGCGGTTTTTGATGGTGGTGATGTCAAATTGTCCAGCGAGCACCAAGTAGACAGCAATTGATTGAAATAAAATTAACTTTATGAAAATGTACTGAAAAATTTAAAATGCCATGGTTCATATGATAAGATTTCTGTGATTCTTAAGAATCTATCAAATCACAGTTAGCCCAGCTTTAACGTACTTTAACTTGAAGCAGAGTAGAAATCAAAATAAGTTCATATGACTCTGGCAATTAACTGTGGCAACCATCAGTTTATTGGTGCTTTTCTAATAGGCCACAACTGCAGGACTCAGATGAAACACCTTTTTTTCAAAATGAAAAGAAACTTCAAATAACACCCAAAGTACCTTTATTTTCCAGCCTGCACGGAGGGTGCTGTAAATGCTTACTAGCTGCGTTTTTCTCTTACAGCTATTCATCCTATGGCAATCAGGGCAGTCAAAGTTACGGACAAACACAGGTAAGTTGAGAAAAATCATCGTGTCTTTCAAAGCGGATGTTTGAGTAAAATAAAAAATAAAATCTTGTTCCTGGCTGGCCATGTCGGGGCTGGGAAGAAGGACGTTCTCAGCTTGTGCTTGATGAATTGCAGAAAAACTGCAATTACCTGCTGTGGAATTTGCACTTATTTGAATACGTGATTTAAATTACAGGGATATTCTGGTTATGGGCAGAGTGGAGACAATTCCTCCTATGGACAGAACTATGGAAACTATCATGGGAACTATGGACAAAATCAAACAGGTTTGGCTAGCTTGTTCCATTCATTGACAGTAATTAAAAAGGCGAGTATTTGCTGAACGTTTTTTTCCTTCATTTCCAGGTTATGGGCAAGATTCCCAGGGATATGACGATGAATCCGGTTATGATAATCAGAATCAGAGCTCATACAACCAGCAGTCTTACAGCAGTCAGGGACAGCAGAAGGGGTCGTCTAGAGGGTAAGGAAGCTTAAGCAGTATTTGCTTATAATTGTACGTTCTCAACTAGAGCTATGAGAAGTTTCCTGCTACAGTTGATAAAATAAAAAAGCAAACAACAGAACAACCAACAAACATCTGAAAATTTGCACTTTTAAGAGCTTTATAATGCCTGAAAGAGCAGAAGGTAGGGGAAGAATATTTCTTTCGATAAGAAGGATTGATACAGTCGTGCTGAAGCTAAGATGTTGGGGTGAGAAACTCTAGAAAGTCTTTGGATAGTGACTACACAAAGACTGGACTTGGTAGAGGGTATTTAGATCATGAAAAAGATGGGTCGGGTACATCTCTAGTCACATTCCCTTGTATAAACTTACAGTGTCCTTACAGTTCTTAGATTAGCAGCTTTATGCTTTGACTTCCACCTTTTCTTGGTAGAAAGAAGACAAAAGGATTCAGAAATATCTAAGAGAGATCTTTTTCCAGCCAAGTGGGATTACTACAGTCAGTTCAGTGCTTTACACAATTATAAATGTATTTTATTTCTTAAATGATGTTGTACTCAAATCAGTTTCAGGGGGATTAATAATACAGCTTTGAAAGTATCCTGGAAAACACAGTCCAGCTTCCTGTAATGAGTTAAAAGGCCACTGGGTGCTAGAATACCTTTATTGTGTAATTTGCAAGCTCCATGTTTATACTCTAAGGTTACGTCTTACGGTAGTTCTTTAATGAGGCTCAAGTGGCCAATTAAAAATACACCGTACGTACTAGACCTCATTCCTGTGTTCACGGTCCAAAAATTCTTACTTTGTTTTGCAAGGTTTATATAACAATCCGGACTTCAGCAAACCAGTACTTGGTTTCGGGTTGTGTAGTTGTTATTGCCAAACATCTTCATACAAACAAGCACGATTTTAATCTGAACAGCAGGTGACGTCACTCAGAGCAGAGTGTCTTTTGCACATCTCAAAGGAAGGCGGGTGTGTGGTTAAGGTTTGGTTATCTTTGCTTTATTTTCTGAGAATTTTTTAAGAGTTGTGCAGAAGACTAGGCAATAATGTAGTTTTTGGTTCTGTAGACATCCAGTGGAAAACCAGTGCGGTAGGGCATAGATTCTCCAAAGCAGCTGGTTTTGACCAGGAAAATCAAAAAAGAAATTGGAGGGAATGTGTTTCATGCATGGTTGTAACAAATAAGGAGAAACTGGGATGGGAAAATGATAGTTTTGGAGAGGGTGGTCGCAAAATCGTAGTTCACACTTCTGAGGGAAGGGAGGAAGGAAAAACTGCAAATAGGGGAGGCTCTCGGTGATGGCTTCTGTTGTTGGTGATGGTGAAAAGGCTAAAGTAGATCTGGCTTTTTTGAAATTAAGATATAAGCAAAGTCTTAGCAATCTCTTTGTTACTGGGATTAGTGACGTTAAAGGTAAGATCTAGACTGGAACTGGAGAGAGCAGGTTACACGAGTATTTAGTTGCATGGGGTAGTTTGAGGTTGGTTGGTCCGAATAGATTTCACCTTAGAGTTCTTTGAAAAGCTGGTGGAAACTTCCTGTAGGCTTTTACATTTTTGTTTGGTTTTCTGAGGTGTTTTGGGGAGCAGGTAAGATTGCTAAAGACTTGAGCATGACAAACGTGGTGCCTCATTTTTTGAAAAAGGGTGAGAGAAGGGAGGAGGAAGAGAAGAAAGGGTGACAGGTCAGTGATTAATTTCGGTTACTGAAAAGGTAATACAATTAAGCTGCAACAAAGCACCCCGGGGGAAAACAAAGAGATGAGTAACAGTCAGTGTTCCCTGGATATTTCTCATAAATTTATGCAATCTATTGCTATGACAGTGTAACCTAACTGGAACGGTAATTGTCTTGCATATCTAGTTTTTCAAAATACTTTTGCTTCTACTTTGCATGCTGAATTAGGAAGGTAGCCTAAGGACATGTGGTGTAGGTGAGGTTTTCTTGTGGTTGCTGTAAAGTTGATTAAATAACATAGTCAGAGAAGAGGCATTGATGATTCCCTCTTAGAACTTCGAGGTACGTTGAGTTATAATATCCAAGAGGTCAATGTTCCTGGTAAAAGCTGGTGGGATGATATATACAGATGGCACTAAAATGGGAAGAACTGCAAGTTTGTTCGAGGAATTCACTATAGTTAGAGTAAGTTCTTGGCAAAATGGTAGAACACCCAGAAGAAGTTAGGGTGCAGTTCAGTAAGGCAAAGTTTTGAGGGCTTTTTGTAGGCTGGAAGTATCGGCTGCACAATACAGCGTGAGCAGCCTGGGTCTTTCCTGCTGCTCTGCAGGAAAGGATTTCGTGTTCTGTGGGTCATGGGCTGTGCATCGGCTATTGTCACGCTACTGGGGAGCCAGCCTTGTACTGGGGTATGTAAAGGGAGCACAGCTGTTAAGTTTCATGTGCAGTGGAAATTGAGGATGTCTTGAAAGTGCTAGTAACATACACTTTTCTCTCTTGGTTTTACCGGAAGCCAGATACAGCCCATCAGAGATGAGACATACAGTATTTTCATTTCAATATGCCAGTACTGACTTGGAAGGTAACTGTGACTAGGAAGTTTTTAGCAATGTTACGTATTTTCAGCCATGACTTTGCTCTCTATTCTGTGAACATTTAGCTATTAATACACATTCTGTTTATTTTAAGTGGAAGAGGCTCTTATGAACAAAAGTCAAACTATGGTCAGCACCAAAGCTCTTATGACCAGCAGTCAAGCTATGGACAAAACCAAGACTCTTATGACCAGCAGTCAAGCTCATATGACCAGCAGTCGGGCTATGGCCACCAGGGCTCATATGACCAGCAGTCGGGCTATGGCCACCAGAGCTCGTATGACCAAAAGTCAGGCTATAACCAGCACCAAAGCTCATATGGCCACTCTCAGCAATCCTACCAGTCTCAGAAGGGAGGCTATAGCCACAACAGCCAAGGTAAAATTCACAGGTTGGATTCAATACTGGCTAGTAAATCGAACGAAACACTGTGAAATAGTTGGATTTTCTTCCACAGACAGATAATTTGATGAATAGTTTAAAGTTCTTTTTTCCATGTTCTTGGGGAATGTTCTGTTTGTTAAGACTTTCAATATGTTATGTGGAGATGAAAAGCTTTGGGGGCCCTGAAAGTGTTGCGGTTGCATTTGTTGGAGACATCCTTGCAGAGTTCATGTCTCTTGAGTTCTAAAGCTCTCGGTGAAATTTTCTTTTAAGTTATTTTGCACCTTTTTCTTGAATGAAGGTGACATGTCTTCATCAGTCATGACGAGCTTTTCTACTTCACATTTCAGCTTTACGCTGGGTCAGTAAATTCTGAGATAGACAGAAATGAGAAGTTGAAGATTGACCTTTTTCTGCAAAACACGGTCATCCAGGCCCACACTCCCCCTTTTTCTGCCTTCACTGATTTCTTTTGCAAACTGGGAAGGCTAAGTGGAAGTGTAATGAAAAGTATATTTTAGACAATCTGTGTTAAATATTTGGAAAATGTAGTGTTTATGTTAAAATAGTGTTTGCATTCTGAGATGCTGTGTGGTGCTGGAAGCCAAGGAACACAACTGGAGCAAAATCAGACTTTGCTCCATTACTTCCTGGAGTAGATAATGGAAGTGGGATATTTAGAAATTGCCATTTATATCTAGAAAGTGTCAGACTTGAGGAAAACAAATTGTTGGGCAGGAATTTTCACTGCATTCCAGCTTGCACTGCAATTTACTTAGGTTTTGTCTTTTATTTTTATTATTTTTTTTCTCCAGATGATCGTCGGGAAAAGAGTAGGTATGGAGAAGATAATAGAGGATATGGCGGGTCACAGGGAGGAGGTAGAGGGGGCTATGACATGGATGGAAGAGGTCATATGTCTGGATATAGGTAAGTAATCTCATTTCAGTGCCTGCAGTTGTTTACCCTTGTATCTTATTATTTAGCTGTTTTTAAATTTATTATTATTCCTAACGTGGCTCAGATTTAGATTGCCAAAAATGGAAGGTAGTTGGTTTCTAAAGTTAAGCCTTTCTGCACTGCACTGAAATGCATTTTGCCCAGGAAAAGCTTTTACATTCAGACAGATTGAGACCAAAGTATTTGATTTTTATGACACGTAGCTATATATTAAATTACATTAGTTGCAATAAAAGAACTGCCAGAACCCATCACTTGAAATCGGATATTTTAAACCTATGAAAATCTTTTTTTTTGATTTTTTTTTAATATTGAGGAAACAACAGCAAGGGTTTGAGACAGTTGTATAAAATTCATAGCTAAAGCAGCTAACCTTTTGGCAGGGAGGTGTTTTGACGTTACGGTGACAAATCATTACAGTAAGGTTAGCTAATTATCTTTCTGCTTCCTAAATATTTTTAATCACAAGTTTATCTTTTGATTTACTCTAGTAACATTGCTTGTTCTTTACTATTTTTTTTTTAAGTTCTAAACTTTAATTAAAATACAGCTTTTTTATTGGTTTAGCTGTCAGTCTAAACCCATTTGTTTTAGGTGAATTTTTAATCCTTACATTACTGTTTCCCCAGCTGCCATTGACTTAGGCCCTGTTCCTGTCAAGATTTATGCACATACTTAATTTTGTGCTTGTAGATTTTTTTTCATTCATAGCTCTGAGAGTTTGGAACCTTTGCTTTAATCCTATTGAATTAGGACAAATAACATTGCTATTTCTTAATTAACTCTCACAATTGGCTACATTTTATGTGCCTCCGTGTTATGGCTGTGGGATGCAGAGTGTTCATTCATACAAAGGAAGAACATTGAGGCTTCCAGTGAGCTTTGCAGCGTTGCTGCCTCACTTTCCCTTTAACAGACTGCACAATCCTGGGTTATTGCATGGACTCCAGACAAAGCACTTTAAGTATACAATGCCATTCATGTGAGCTGATCCAATTTAAATAAAGTAATCCAGCAGTGTGTTAAGACTCAATTACTTTTAAAAATACTCATTTTTAAACCACATGTAAAGTTTGCCTTCTCCTCAGGTGGTCCCAGATTGTACTTTGTGGTTTGCTGTTTTCATGACATGGGTTATTTCTCTTAAATAGACATGGTAGCACAGTTAAATATAGACATATTAGTAATTAATATTAAAATTACATTTAACATTTAATTTAAATATTAATATTAAAAATTGCTGTGCTTTTGTATAATGCAAACCTAACTAGCTAAATAATTTCTAAGTTCATTTACAGTTAAAACTGAACATTTGTTTTAAACCATGGATGAGGGCTTTGCATATTCCCATGCCCTTTCCAACAGGAGAACTGAATGTGAGCTTCAAAAAACATTTGGTAGAACTGATCACTGTGAAACAAACCGCAGTCTGTGCAAGACAAAAATAAGATAAATTAATGTCTGTGAAAATAAAGCCTCTTACCGTATTTTTCCAAAACGTAAGAAAATTTTTGTTCACGCGTCCATGTGGATACTAGTACATCGCTGGACTTGAAAGCCCAGAGAAGGAAAAGAGTGAAGGTGAATGGAGAGATGGGGGAATCTCGATGGAAGTGGGAAGGCGTTAGAGACATTGTGAAGTCTGTCTGCTTCCATTAAGTGATGCAGTCTTTAATGCCGTTTCCATTGAAGTTTTTTTTCTGAAACAAAAGGGCTGTCGATGTTTTTTCAGTCTTTTTGCATAATTATGATCGAGGGTTCTGCTTTTGGCAAATGTATTTTACTTAAGTCATATGCTTATGGGAAAAGTGTAAAAGGTGAAATTAAATAGCAAGCTGTGATCAAGGCGAAAATAAGATTGGGCGAGAAATGTTTGGTCCTGTGAAAATGTGGGTTTCAGGGCAGTTTTTGGTTTTGTTTCTTTGGGATTTATTTTATTTTTTCTCCTAAAGACAGTTTGGGTAGGAATGTCACTTCCAACTCCAATAACTTCCAGGTTTTTACTTTGATCGTATTTTAATGTTCAAATTGTGGAAATTCCATAGCCATCAGGAAATACCTAACAATCCCATCTCCAGAGAGGTTTGCACTGCTGTAGTAAAATAGGCTTTGATTTTTATAATGATTAGAAACTAATGTGTAAACGAGTTCTGTCAACACACAGAATTGATATTTCTAAATCACATAAACAGACTTCTCCAATGATACAGTGCTTGGTTTTGATTTTATGAAAAAACCTAATAGCTGATTTGAGATCTTAGCAAATGAATCTCTTCTGTGCCAGCTAGCAATAAAAATTGTCTTCCCTTGCGATGAAAAGCAGGGAAAGCTTGCTGCAGCTTGTTCATCAGTAAGCGTTACCCAGTCGCTGGTGTTCTTAGAGCTGTATTGCCTAATTTAGTCTGTGGTGCTGGGCACTGAACGCATCCTGTTCACAGGCGTGTTGCTGGCACGCGGCTGTCCTGCCCTAGTGACATCAGAGACTTTGGCCACTGCCTGGACATTTGTTTTATCGCAGGATTCTTGCCAGCTCCAGTGGCCCGTAGAAGCTTACCCTCTGTGCCTCTCAGAGCAGTCTGGCAGTGCAAAAATTCTGGAGGATTTGGGGTAAAATCCAATCAGCACTTTTAAATGTTGGGTTTCCTTTATCAAATATTTTTAAAATGTATTTGGTAATGTTAAGGTGTGAATCATTATTCTGAAAACTAGGATGATTTGAATTCACACCATAATGAGCCGCTTTCAACACTCGTTTTTCTTCTGTGCCTGTGCAAAGTCATACAGCACTGAGAAGAATATCTTGAGAAATTGCTTTGCAGTTTCCCTAGCTGATATGATGATAGAGAATAATTATTTTCATATGTCAGCTGTTCACTTCTTAATCTTAGTAACTGGGGGGGTTCAAAAGTATTCTTCAGATTTTTTGAATGATCTTAAATTACATCTTTTGGGAATCTAGTACTCCATTTTTTTTCTGCACTTTCATTTTGAAGCTTTAAAAAATGATGATCTCAAAAAGTCAGATTTTGGCTAAGAAACAGAACCATTTTCTTTAACTTGTAATGAGTTAAATGAGTCATCTTTGAGCTCTTCTGGTTAGAAAGCAGGTACACCAGTTGGTTTCCTTGTAGAGTAAGTGAGTAAGTCTTTTTTTTTTTTTTTTATTTCTTCTTCTTAGTCCTCATCTAAAAAATGAGGAATGAATTGCTAATTGTGGTTATGGGACTGAGTTGTTGTGGTTAGGCATACAAGTGGGAAATACAGCAGCACTACAAAGCAGGGCTGTTCTCTCCCACCTTAAAGAGCCGTTCAGGCAGTCGAGTACCCGTACCCATTCTGCTAGAGCCTGGACCAAATGGGAGAAGCTTTACCATTGCATTTGCTCATGGATTTGTTAGTGAAATTACATTGGTGCAGCTGAGAAGAGAATTTTGATGACCAAGTCCTTGGGTATGGCTAACTTTGCTCAACGTAGATTTTGTTCTTTTCCAGATTTGAAGTTGCAGCACTATAAACAGGAATTACTTGCGCAGCTTAATTGCCATATTAGCCATTCCGAGTGGGAGTTAGCTTACTGCGGTATCAAGAAACTACAGTGTAACGCAAATGGTTTTTACAACAGGGTGGTTTGTGCTCACATTAATGTTTAACTTGTAAGAGGCTAAGCTCAAGCACATACAGGCTTTGGGGAAACATGAGCAGAGGCAATAAATACGGGCAGCAGAAAAAGCCATCTGCCGGTGACTTCACAAGTAGTGCTCTAAGCATTCATTTCTTGTTTGCAAAATCACATCCTTACACGTAACTCCCACACACTTGATGAGGCATAGATACACGTCAGAGCCTAAAATTTGGTTCCTGAGCTGTTAGTGCTGCTGCTGCCAATATCTGATCACTTCTGTGTATCACTTGTCTGCGTCGCGTTGAGCTTTCCATGTAACTGAGCCTGTAATTCGAATTATTCCCAGCTGAGGTAAGCAGCGTTCGGGTGAGCTACATTTACACTCAGCTAGGTGATGTTTAGATGTGTGACCAAGTATGGAAGAACAGCTGACAGTATTTTTCATAGCAGTAAGTTTTACCACTGAATGGTGTCACATACGCTCTGGCTGCTGCCGGTCGGTCTGTTCTGTTCTACTTCTGTTGGTGGCCTTGCCCAATCTTAGCAACCTGTTGGTGATCCTAACCTCGGATGCTAAAACCCCAAACTGCATCTGGTCAGCCTGGTCTGTGTGCAAGACTGACGAAGCAACAGAAATTAAATGTTCCACATGTTCCTGAGACTGAGGCTTATGCTTCAGGTCTTGGAGATGGGAAGATGCGAGGCTGCCTGTCAGCTCCTCTGTTTGACTTCAATTCCTGCAGCAGGTCTGCACGCCTCCTGAGGATCTTAGGAAGCTTTGCCCAGCAATCCCAGGAGTGTAACACACCGCAGCCTTGTTATACCGGCCACGTGGGCAGGGGCTTCAAAACGGAGGAGGGCACTCATCCCTCAGTGAGGGGATCTGCTGCTGAATGGCTGCCGACTTTGGTCGCGTGAGACTGAGCAGGAGATAACGTGCTGAAGCACATTTGGGCAAAAACATGTTTCTACAGTCATTAATTAAAAAACAGTAATTGAAAAGCATTGGATTGCACTAACACTTGCGATCCAAGGTGCAGAATTAGTACAACACAAAGTTAAATGAGGCTTTAGGCTACGACTTCCTACGCATTTTATATATCCAGCTCCATCACTTCTCAGAGTCATGGTGCACACGTTTTACCTCAGCATCTGAAGTAAAATCCTCATGTCCTGTAACCCCGTGGCTGTATTGGTCATGGAATTTCTCCATGTTTTTTTGTTGGGTTTTGTTTTGTCTTTTTAAATTTACGTCTGTGCTGCTGTATACTTTCAAATCAAAACATAGGTGTGCTGGATGACTCTGTCCTAGTGAATTGGGACCGTAATCGAGGGCTTGAAAACTTTGATATCATTTCCATGGCGGATGTATTGACTGTTACAGTGTCTTATTTCTGAGTTAAGATTTTAGAAAAGCAGGTGTCCTACTGAAAATTGTTGAGTTATAATGACAATTTATTGAACTGAACTGAACTGGAGGTGGCAGAAAGATATTTACAGGGTTTTTAGGGTGGTCACCAGGATGTTTTTATCATCTGTCCTTGAAAACAGCCAGCCTGGAATAGAGACCAGCTCTGATGCTGCATCTACAATTCATTTACTTTACCTCTTTAACAAGCAGAAAGTAATTGCTTATGAGTAAACAACAAGGCAATTTAGCATTCAGATTTTTTCCGTGGAGTATAAATTAAAAATTGGCAGCAGAAATTTAGCTTTATTTCATTGCTTTTGCTGGGATACCTGTGTCCTGTGTCGGGACACCCAAGTGTGGGCAGATGGAATTAAGACCTGGAGTGACTTCTAGTTGTCAAGCTCGCTGCTGGAGATGCTGCTCATACCTATGCATTACTTCCAGGACAAAATTCCTGGGGCTTGGAGACAGCCCTCTGCCTCACGGTTTGAGCTTGGGCTGGCTTTATTTTAGTGGCTGAGCGTGAAAGCTGCCAGGGCTGGTGGCAGGTGAACCTGCCCGATTTTCGGCTGGCAGCTGTGTTCTCCACGCAGGGGAGGGCAGGCAGCTGTGCGGGGCAGTCTTTGTGACACTTGCTTATTGACTTTCCAAAAAATCCAGTGGCTGTATTTTTTCCTGAAGGCTTTGAATATCGATGACGCTGTATTCGTAGCACGGATGCAATTCAAATCGCTGTTGTGAAAATTCCTCCTAGCGCAAACATTTACATTTTAAAGAGCGAGGGTTTATTTTCATGCACATAATCGGAGGCGTAACATCGTGTTTCAGCTCCCCCTCCTAACCTTTGAAAATTGATGTGTCTAATCTCTTAACTTGGTCTACGTTTTGTGCCACAGGTTGCAGAATGAATGAATTAAAACTTGACGGCCTCTGCTTTTGAAGCTCACATGCACACACCTCTGTAATGGGCTAATCGTGCAGCAGCTCCCCCCACACCCTATCTCAGAGAATAGCTGGTGCTGCTGATTTGCCCCCACTATATAAATGCCTAACAATGGAGGTTAATTAACTTTAACTCTTCTCATTTCTAGGAAAGTACGAAAGCACTAATTATTCCAAAGCAGCAATTACACCTACAATTAAAGCCCATTAGCATTCATGAAAATAATGATTCCCTTTTAAAACCCAGTTCTTAATAGCAGTCATTTTGGTTTAGGGGATGGGAGGAAGTATTGAAACAAAGATACGTGTGTGGGCTGGCTTAAATGACTCTAGGACACTTCTCCAGCGCAGCACCCTGAGATTATTCTCTTTCATGTATTTTAATCTTTGAATGATAAGTGAGGAGAACACAGGAGGGTGCTTTAGCAGCTAGACAGTAACTCAACTTGTGATCAGTTAACTGTAGATTGAGCCTTGGGCTCAGCACTTAGAGACCTAAGGAAGAAATCATTTCTTCAATTTTTCCTCTGCAGTGGTGGTGACCGTGGTGGCTTCAAAAATTATGGTGGTAAGTGCCGAGTATCCAAAAATGTTTCAGTGGAAATTCTTTATAAATCTAAAAGCCACCAATATCTTGTTACTATCTCGTAGAAGCATTGTAGAGTTTTGGTGAGGCTGGTGTGTTCATGAGTTTTAAAACCTTTAGCAATAAGGTGGATTTCTACTTTGTCCAATTGCATGAAAGAATTTGTGGAGACGGTGACGTTACTGGATTTTTTTTTCTTTTCTTTTTTTTTAATTTTCTTTCTTTTGTTGTTGTTACAAATGCTTCTTAGAAAGGTCCTAGAGGGGGAAAAAACACCTTGGTAAACTGCTTGGTGATCTGATAACCAGCATTTGCAAGCTAACACCAGCATAGCATCAGTGTGGCCATTGCTGCATACTGCAACTTAAAGAGCACATTAACGTCCTACAGACACCCTCTGTTGAACGTTTTAATCTAAATACTCTCCAAATCTCTGGTTAATGTTTTAGATCGTAGATGCATTGCGTAGATACTTTAAATATTTTCATGTATTTAGAAAGAGTTACTTGAAAATGTTTTGCTAAAAATAGACTTTCTTTTTTTTTTCCTTTTTTTTTTGTTTTAACCCGTTTCATAGGTCAAAGGGATTATGGACAGAGATCAGATGCTGGTAAGAAAGCAAGCAGTGGCTGTGAGTGGATTGCTCTTAGGTCATTGCTTTTAAAAATGTATGTCTAGAAACACGGATGGGGCTGTGATTCCCATGGTTGAAAAGCAATTTAGCTAAAGCTTGTCTTTCTTAAAATAAATTCCTTCTGTTACAGCGCATGTGAATTTGTGGATGTTTTTTGTTACAGCAAGTAGCGTTTGCTGCTGAACTTTGAATTGGGTTGAGCCAAACAAATGCTTTTGCTGCTGTAACATTTCTGCTAAACTTGGACTATTGAAAGCATACGCTTCTCTGGTGGGTTCGGGTGTCCCAGCTGCAGGGACAAGCTGAGGGGGTGGCATATGGTGGTTGAACGTATTTGGGCTGGTGTACTGCAGCACCTGAGGGTGCTGTGCAGGCCTTTTTGCAGTTTGACGTTAACCTCAGGATCATGCTTTCTGCTCGTCTTTTATCTCACACAAGTTGTCTTTGGGATTTAAGGGTTCGTTACTGGGCGGTGTGGATCTAAGCTTAAAATGTTAGAGGTGCACGGTAAATGTAGCCTATTTTTTGATAGATACCGAGTCTGACAACTCTGACAACAACACTATCTTCGTGCAAGGACTTGGAGAGGATGTTTCAACAGACCAAGTGGCAGACTATTTCAAACAAATAGGTATTATAAAGGTATGTGAAACGGGAAATCATTAGTAAGAAGGAAGAGAGCTCTTGGAGCTAGTGTATTGGAGATGTACTGGTATCATTTGAGGCAAATGCTTGCTCTGACTCCCCAGAAGTTATGAATAAAATAATATCTTTATCTGTGTTCCCAGATGATAGCTCATTTGAAAAAAAGCTGCTGGTGCTGCCAGCTTACTTTGACATTCAGATTACTTCGCGTCTCTTTCAGTTTTTCAGCCTTTATAACCCTTAACACCCTATCCATTATGCCATCCTGGTCCTTCAGCGAGTATGCTCCAGCCTATGGCTGTTCCTTCTGTTTCTGCAGTTCTAAATGAGGGCTTCCTGCTCTTGACCTCAATTTTTGTAAAAGCTGGGCCCATCATTATTTCCTGGAGAACAGTCAGTCAGTATCCCTCAGTCAAAAGCATTTGTTTCTGAAAGCTAGCTCCAAGAGGATCTTCTGTCTAATGAGACTTACCCATTACAGTTCATGCTCTGAACTGGCTTTACCCCTGTTTCTCCTTTGCCAAGTGTACAACCTTTCTTTTCAGACCAACAAAAAGACTGGCAAACCCATGATAAATCTTTATACAGATAAGGATACCGGCAAACCGAAGGGAGAAGCAACGGTGTCTTTTGATGACCCTCCTTCTGCTAAAGCGGCAATTGACTGGTTTGACGGTGAGTGAGATGAGTTGTTCTTTTTGTGAGTCGTGAATCTACCAAGCGGTGGAGAAAGCAAATCAATAACCTCACGGGGACAGTATGCTACTTCTTGTTTTCCTAGGGAGACCTCTATTTTCATGGTGTTTTGTGTGTGCTGGATTTCTCTTTCATTCAGTGGGAAAGCGGTTGTGGGTTAAGACCAAAAATGTGTAATGAAACACTTCAGATTTGCTGCTACACTTCAGTCACCCCTGCACAAAGCATGAGTTGGTGTTCATGTTGCTCAGGAGAGCGTAACTTCTTGTTCAGTCCTATAGAGCTGTAATGTGTAATTAACGGCTGAAAGGATTTCCTACAGTGTTAGTATTGATATTATTAGTGGTGTGGTAGCATTTTCAGATTTTGGCAAGGGTTGCAGCAATCTTGAGCCAAGTGCTTTGTGTACGCGCAGTGGAGAAGGTTTTTTTAAATTATATGTTCAATAGAGGAAGATGGCAGATCCCAGAAATACATTAGTATAAAACTCGTCAGTCCTGATGCAGAAAATGCAATGGTACTTTTTTTTTTTTTTTTTTTTTTGTGGTAGTAAGTTTGAAAAAGAGAAAAAGAAGTGCCTGTTCCTGTGACCTTGTGCGTTCACATACTCTGTTTTTGGTGTTAAATGATAACGCATAAAACTCTGACATGGCATGCTGTTTTGCTAATAAAACAGAGTTTGATTTTTGTTTTGGAGGATAAATATAACAGTATTAGGTACTCATTCCACCCTGTTTGCTCTGTAACAAACCTTGCATCTGTGAAGAACCAAGACCTTCTATTGAAAGAAGTCATGTCTATCCCTGACTTGGGAGTATCTCATTTTTGCACTTGGTATTGAATTGTACAAAAGCCTTGTTGCCCTACTTGGGGGAAGAAGTGGACTTGTATCACATCTGAACTACCCACCCATGAAAACAGCGAAAATATTCTTCGGTATCTAATTAGATCATAAATTGCAGATGGTATTTTAATCAAAAGAAATGTCTTGATGTATGGAAAAACTATTAAGTACCCTAGCATTTGTCATCTCACATTTGGACCAGTGCATTCAAAAGTAAGAGGCTGCCTCCAGACTCCCTGTGTCTTAAAAGGTTTTAATTCAATCTGCATGTGCAAAGCACTGCTGTTCTTTTGAACTTGTTGCTGTGTTGTCAGGAGCTCTATTGTTTTACTCTCACTTTGTCTTTCTACAGGAAAAGAATTCAATGGCAATGTTATCAAGGTTTCTTTTGCAACCAGAAGGCCTGAATTCATGAGGGGAGGTGGAGGTGGTGGACGTCGAGGTGAGACTAAAATCTGTAGAATCCTTTTTGTGAAGCGAGACACATTTTAGGTGGTAACGGTTTATAAAAAAAGAAGTTGACTTTGTAGCAGTGATTTGTCAAAGTGTATGGGCCTTTGGGATTCTGGCAATAAGCAATACAGATTGAACCAACTTAAGTAAAACTGAGATCTGTAATCTTTTATGGACAGCGTAGAACCTCTGCTTTGCTTCTGAACTGAAAAGTCCCCAGACCGTGTCTCAGCGTTTCTCGCAAAGAGATGACAATGAATTTGAGGCTGTACTGGTTCCACAGAGACAGCTGTGAATTAGCAGTGAACGTTTGCTTTGAACAGCAAAGTCTTGAGATACTCTGATGCTTGCAGATGGTATTAAGCAGGTTAAATTATTCAACTGCTGCTGACTTAGAGCAGCAATTGGTGGTCTGACTCCTTTAATTAAATAGACATTAATTTCCCCGATTCTCTACATAATGCAGTTTTATCAGTGGCCTGCTGGATATAAATTACCATTTCACAGGAAACGTTTTTTGTGTGGTGGCTGTCAACACATTTTATTTTTAAATCAATCACTTATGTCCGGATTTTTAAAAAAAAAAAAAAAAAAAAAAAGATTCTAAGATTTAAAAAAGATTCTAAGATTTAAAAAGATTTAGCTGGTATAAAAGTTCTTGGTCTTCTTGATACAGAAAGCAAGAACTGTATTGTCTCTGGGGCTGTGTTCGATGCTTCCTGGCATTAATCCGGACGGTTGTTTTCTTAAGTTTTTGTTCTGTGACTAAATCAGGCCATCTGTGATTGATATCATACATTGTTAAATCTTTATGACGTTTTATTAATGTGCATGGTGGTTTTATATTTATCCCCTGGCAATTCAGGCTGATCAAGTTTCTTTTACTGATGAAAAAGAATTTTAAAAAAATACGTGCTGGAGCAGATTCTTGTAGCCTTTTTCTGGCCACCACGTGCTACTCTTGCTTCTTATTTTTCCTCATCAGCCTAAATGCTAAGTCTGTCCCTGTAAGCATGTGTACCTCAGCTATGCAGATACATTAACCTCAGGATATCAAATGCCATTGAGGTTTGGTGGTGGCTGAAACTTCTGTTGTTTCTTTGCCCAAGCCTTCTAGCTAACTTGTATCTAGTAATAAATGAAGGATTAAAAAAGTAATTCCTCAAGGCTGAATTCTCCAGTGGTACAAATTTTTGCCAGTGGCCCTACCTGCTCTCCTTTCAGAGTTCCTAGCGTGGCTCGCCTAGTAGGCGATCCCCGGGTGTTTGCGTTAATCACTTACTCTTTCTTCCACGTGGGAAGTCTGTCTGACACTTCAGTTCTGAAGCCAGGGGCAGTCCTTCATAGATGTTTCTCATGTGTAGGTCGCAGGCACTTCCCCTCTTTTATTCTGATTATAATTTTGTCTACAGGTTCACGAGGTGGATATGGAAGAGGTGGGGGCTTCCAGGGTAGAAGTGGGGAACCCAAAAATGGTGATTGGGTTTGTCCTAACCCGTAAGTGTCATTTTAATTGGGCAGTGGTGTTTCATGTCCTCTGAGTTTCTTAGCAGCTAAGTCCGGGAAATCCTTGTCTTTTCTAGGGGCTGTGGTAACATGAACTTCGCTCGCAGGAACTCCTGCAACCAGTGTGGTGAGCCCAGACCAGAAGATTCACGTCCATCAGGAGGTGTGTAGAAGATCAGTTAAAACTGCTGCATCGCTTCTGTAGCGTTCAAAATGTTGATGACGTCTTCAGCTGTTTGGAAAACCTGACTGCTGTGCTGATTTCCATTTTCCTCCAGATTTTCGTGGGAGAGGTGGCTATGGAGGAGAAAGAGGGTATCGAGGACGTGGTGGCAGAGGCGGTGACCGGGGAGGAGGCTATGGTGGTAAAATGGGAGGAAGGTAAGCAGCCTCTTTGCCCTCGCTTGGTTGTGCAGCATGTGGACTGTAGAAGTGATATGGACTGTGGGAGAAGAGCGTTGTTTGTGTGTGCGTGCGCAGCTGTGCTATGAAAATAGGAGCAGATAGGAGCTTCAGGACAAAATAAGTCAGTTTGCCTACTGAGTGTGTTTTGTGAGAGTTGTTGGATAAAGCTATCTAAAAACAACATATTACACAGCAGTGGGTGTGGAGATACTTGACGGAAGGACTATTTGTTATCTGCTTAAACGATTCCTTGAAACTTTTTATTTCCCTTTCAGAAATGATTTCAGAAACGATCAACGTAACAGACCATACTGAAGACCACTGTGAATGTTTTGTTTGTCTTCTTGACCCGTTGGATAGTGAAATTACCAGAGTTTTGCCTGCCGCTTCACCCATGGCCTCTTCGGATAGTGGAACTGAGTGAAACTAGATTTTTATTTTGGTGGGAGGGACTGGGGCAGTTTGGGAGGATTTTTTTTAAGCGAGACATTAAAATTTAATCTTGATTTCAGCCTTCTCCTCTTTTTTCTTCTTCCCCCCATACCTCTTCAACAGGCCCTAAGGAGAAAAAGGATAAACTGTAAAATATTGCCAAAATATGAAGTGTTTTGTAATACAACAATAAATGCTGATTGTTTTATTTGTGAAATCTTACCGTTTCCCAGTTACTTAAGTTGCATGTGCTTCTTCACAAATTCCCTGTCTTCCTGTGGTATGACACAAGTAGTAAATAGGGTCTTGGAAATGCCACTGCTTCTTTGACCTGAGCTCTGTGCTGTTGGCAAAACTCTGCAGTTAAGTCAGCGGCAAGCCTACCTGCTCTCCATGCCCTCTGTCCCCGACTTACAGACTTGTCCACTTCTCCTTTCTTGTTTCCTTCTGAGGCTGAAGTCCTGTGTTGCCTGCACTTCGACCCGTGCGTTGGTGTGCCCTGCAGCCTTCTTAAGGAGCAGGTAGATGGCAGTGTGCTCTCGTGCTGCCGGGAGCTCCGCGTGTCCAGGCAGGAACTCCAAAAACAAGGTGGGATGGCTTCAAAAAAAAGGTACAGCGATACGTAACAAATTACCTTTTAATTGCTGCTTTTGATGGGTGGGTGATACCAAACGAGTTGTGTGCAGCAGTTTCATCTCAAAGAAAAGATGTGGGCGAGGTCCGGATAGACACATTGCAAGCAGTTGGGATTCTCACTCCTCCTCGCACTAGGTCGCTGCACACGCTGCAGACGTGGGTTGGCGTGGTGGGAGCCTGTGAGAAGCTAACGCTGCCGCGGTCAGCTTGTGTCCAGCGCTGCCTTTTCAGCACAAGCATTTTGTTGAGAGCAAAAATCTGGCCATGCAAAATTCCTGCGTGCAAAATACTACAAATGCAAGTTTTCAGGGTGTGTAGTTATAATCTGGCTAATTGGGCACACAGCTGCACAATTTCCATGCCCCCCCCTCCCCCGACCACGTTTTTCAAAGCTTACAAAGAGAAGAAAAATAGCGTTTGTTAACGTCTGTAATCCAGCTTGGGGATGCATTCATGGTCATGGTAACAGCTCAAATCAGCCATTACCCCTGGCTGTAACTGTAATAACTATGCTGTGCCTTTTTAAGGCTTATCCTGGAAAGCAGGGGTCTGGTCAGAGAAGGCATTCATTCCTCACAAACTCCGGCCAGCTGGTTCCTCTTAATACAGCGGAGTTTTAAGACACCTGTGTCCTAGTGACATTATGGCTGTCACCTTTTTCCTTCTGGGGAAAGTGATGGTGGTTGGAAAAGCTGCTGCTTTTAATACTGGGGGCAACAGATGTAGCTCCTCCTAGGACCTTCTCAGCCTCCAAGCTTGCTTTCTTCCCCAGGCTAAGAGCACTTAGGCCTTTAAACAGTCACTGCCCAGCTGGATTACTAAGTAGAGCAGTATTCAAGTGAGCCATGGGACTGCTGGAGCTGTCACCACCTCCACAGCGTTCCCAGCCTGGCAGTGATGCTGAATGGTGTTTGTTTAGGATCTCTGCTGCACTGGGGCAAGGCAACTTGTGTTCTTGCATGCTTCTTAAGACCGTGAAAATATCTTCTTCACCAGCTGTTTTGTCTTACAGAAAACTTGAAAGTCAGACAGGGAAAGGGGATACTAGGTTGCTGGCACATACAGTTTTCAGTTGGTTTTGGTGTAGAGAGAGTTAAATTAATTTGGAGCGGCCTGGGAAGATACGTTCTGTAAGAGACATAAACCCAGATGATGATTTAACCATGTCATGGCCCTCCAGCTGTTTCTGCAAAGTCCTTTAGCCCTGCAGTTTTTCTCAGCAACTACCTTCAGTTCAGCAGGGTAAGCTTTAATGAGGTTAAAAGAAAAGTAAAAAGCTTAAAAGAAAAAAAAAAAATCAGTAGTTAGTGTCTCGAGGGTTGAATGAATCCAGGCCCTTCCTGACATGGTAACATCTGTTCTGGTGAAGCAGATGGCTCGGTGATGCTATGCAAATAAAGTCCTCTACTAATGGTCAGTGCTCGCCATCAAAAGGCTTCAGAGTTTTGTAGGTGCTAGAGTTGCTGCTTTTTTTTTCTCCTTTAAACAGGTGAGGAAGGTGTCCATAAACTTTCTGTTTTTAGCAGACCAACAGCTGATTTGAAAATAAAAGGCAAATCTCACAAATCCTACTTAGAATTCATCTCCTGGGGTTCCTCATTGAGAAAGCAGAGAGGCTGTCCCTGCAGAGTGAACGGGCTCAGGCTGAGCTGGGAACAGCTCTGCGCTGCTTCCTCCATCTCTTTTATGATCTAGCCTCCAATATTTTCTTTTCAAGCAGCGAGGTTTTAGTTTTGGAAATCAGTTCTGTATGGAATGCTGGCGGTTGATTTATAAAAAACACATCTTGCACTTGCCAAGCTCAACAATGACTTTATAGAGGAAAGCGTAGCAGGAGGATGCCAATGGAGAAGAAGCATATGATCGTTACAGAGCTGAAATGCAACAAAAATAGCTAAACAATTTCAGAGAGAGCCAAATACATTCAGAGCTGTCTCTGTATGGCCAAACCCACCTCGCCCCGAGAAGTAATGCGACTTTGTGAACTGCTCAAACTCCACGGGCATGGAGAGAGTGACAGGCGTTGCTGCTTTGCCTGATCTAGAAATGAAGGTTTGGATTTCCAGGGTAGCAAAGAGCTCGTGTGACATTGTCCACGGTAGATGGTGTTGCTGCTGGAGAAATCCCTTTGGCAAAAGGGCTGAGAAGAGCCTGCTTTTCACGTAGTTTTCTGATATGATGATGTCCGCTGGAGCGCAGGTGACGCGCTGATCCCAAAGAGATGCACGTGGTTGCAGCAGTCCTCTGGGCAAAGAGCTGGTGGCATTCAGTCAAACCGCTCGCAGCAAAGGAAGCCCGACCCGTGCAGGTGTGTTTGTAGGACGGCAGCTGGTGTTCCCGAGCACGGAAGGGTTGTGCCGAGCAGCAGTGCCAGCTGCAGGGCTGGATGTGGCCCCCCTTCACCCCACCAGTTTCCCGGTAGCTCCACACGCTGCGGGTAAAGCCAAGGAAAGCATGTACGGATTCTGCATTTTCCTTTTTTTTTTTTTTCCCCTCTGATAAGCATCTGCTCCTGGCTGTCTTGAAGACAGGGTACGGGACTAGGCACGCTCAGTATCTTGCACATTAAAGGCACGGGAAGTCCTTAGACTTCCGAGAACTTACTGTGTGCAGATGAAGCACCCAAGAAAACTATCTGAGCAGAAGAGCTTTGCCCTTGTGGCAGGCTCACGGCTTTGTAAAGCCCCGTGCCTCTCGCATGTTAGGGGGGCTGCTGCTTCCGTGGCCGTGCCCAGCTGGTGCCACCTTTTCATGCCGCAGGGCTGAGGAACCCACAGCAGCAGGATTTGCTCCTAACATCCCCAGAGTGGCATCCAGCAGCCCATCCTGCTGCTCTCCAGCTGCTGCTGAGCAGCAGATGTCTGAGGAGCGACCGCTCTGCAGCGGAGGCAGCTGGAGCGGGTGAAATGGAGCAACGCGAACGCGCGCTTAGAGCGAAGCACTCCAAGTTTTAACCGGCAGCTCTTGTGTTTCACATCCATCCCCCGTAGAAACTGCCAGAGGGGAGTAATGCTGTTGCTATTTGCTTATCAGTTACAGTAAACACTGAAGCTACCCAGAAATTTCACGTTGGCGCGGTGCTATTTCGTAACGCCCGTTTCTGAGCCGCTCTGGCGCTCACCTCCGCCAGCAGCCGGTGGCGATGCCTGGGCTCGGCTCAGCCCCGCACCGGCCTCGCAAACGAGCCCCTCGGCCGTTAATGTGCTGCTGGGGGTAAATGAGGAGCTTGGGAAAGGGGCTTGAAATCGAAGTAGCTGAGGAAGTGAGCTGATCTTTTGTGCTAAATGCAAAGGGGGTGGCCGTATGTGTAGCGACTCAAGAAATCCGGACTGTTTAGGCAATCAGAGCTTGTTTGGATCTATTGGTCGTGCTCTTCTGAGAGCTTTTTTAGTAAAACTTGGCCAGCTGTTTGCCAAGGCTTAACTCCAGGCTTTACTTCTGGAGTTTCAGTTTTAGGGTAGAAGCCGTAAGGATTCAAGCTCTCTTCTAGCCCACTTGTGAGCTTTCACCAGATGCCGAAAGCTGTCCACCTTTCCACAAGGCAGACAGCTTTTCCGTTCCCGATGCCTCTCTGCTGAGCACAGCTGGATAAACATCTCTGTGCTGTGCACCAGGACCTGCTGAGACCTGTGACTCGGCACCCAGCGCCCCAGGGCCAAATTCTTTCCCGTCTGGGTGCCACATCAGGTACGGAGCGAGGTGGCAGCGTCACGGAGCACCAGGTCGGGGAGGTGGGGTGCAGGTGCCCCCCCCAGCCCCTTCCCTGCCTTACACCGAGCAGGGATGGAGCTTCCTGCTGCCGCTGGGCCTGAGCCAGGCACTTTCTCGTCGCCCATATTCTTAAGGGGAACAGCAGATGGATCGGTTGCTTCCTAGAGACGAACCAAACACGGATGCGTTTGCAGACGGAGCCGCTCTTGTTTTGAAAGGAAGCGCGGCTCTGACCTGCGCGAGCGGCTCCTTATCGCGCTGCTGCCCTCCCTGTCTGCCAGCCCTGCCTTACTGCCAGCCTCTCCCTGCCCTGCTTCCTTATTTCGCCCCATATTTTGCCCCGTGACACTGATCCCCTTCTCAAAACCCCATCTCTCAAAAAGCCTCCCCTGTTCTGCTCCAGGCCCCGGTGAGAGGCAGCGTGCTGCGGGATCCCTGCGGCTCTCCTCAAGCTGCACTCCGCAGATGCTGCTGGAGCTCTGGGGCTTGGCATGCTTCAAAAGAAGAGGAAGAGGCCCGGGAGCTTTAAAATAGGTGTGTGGTTGAAGCTGGCATGAAAACAAAAGCAGATATAAGTCACATCCTATTATTTTTTTTTCTGATCCAAAGCACAATCAAAACATCCTTTCGCTTTAGTCATATTAAAACAAAATAGTCAAACAAAATACTGCGGGGAGTAAACAGAGCTGTTAACTTGTCGCTGGGAACCTCCAGGCTCCGGCGGAGAATCCCCAAAGAGGGGTGGCTGTGGGGGAACCCAGACGAGAGGAGCAGAGCCCGTGGCTCCTCGGGCTGTGCCCAGGTCGGGCGTTAGGGCTCAGCCACTGTTTTGTGCAGGTTGAGGCCGCGGGGTTGATTCGGCCAAGGCTGTTGGGACCTGTGTGTGTCCTGCTCTGCACCAGGGAGGCCGAGGAGAAGGATCTGGCCTTGGCGGGGTGTTGGAGAGAGCTGGGTGTGGGGTGAGCCTACAGGGTAGCTCTCCCGGCCTTACACCCTGTGGCGCAGCGTGGAGACGGGGCTGGAGACCCCCATGGAGCAGGTCCCCTGCCCTGACCAAAGGGGAGAAAGGCCGGGGGGCGTGAAGGGAAAAAAGGGGCATCGCTGCGAGGGGGGCTCAGAGCCAGTGCCTTAGAGGTACCATTAGAGCCCCACGGTGCCCCCCAGCCACGGCACCACCCCTGATTTATAAAATTGAGGTGGTGACATCGCCCCCCCCAGCCTTGTGCTCCGGGGCCCGGCCGCCCCCTCAGCCCCACACCCTGAGGCGTGAGGGGGGGTCCCGGGGTTTGGGGGAGGGGGGGTCTCTCTTCGGGCCCTGCGGCACCAGTGATCACGGGAGGGATGAAGGAGACAAGGGGGGGGGACCCCGGGGAGGTAGGCGGGGGTGCGGAGGAGCCCAGCCCTGCGGGCGGGGCGGGCCGGGGCCGCCCCCGGGGCCGGGCCGTGGAGAAGCGGAGCCGGGACCGGCACCGGGGGAGAGGCGGCGGCACGGCCGCGGGCACGGCCACAGCCACGGGCATGGGCAGGAGCAGCAGCACGGCCCCGGGCATGGCCGCGGTGCTGAGGGCAGCGCTGGCGCTGGGGCTGCTGGCGGCCGTGAGGGCGGCGGCGGGCGGCAGCCGGCGGCGGCAGGCGGAGGTAGGGCGGCAGCGGCCGGGGGGGGGGTGGGGTCCCCGGGGGGCTCCGGGCCGTGACTGGGAGCGGGTGGTGGAAATGGGGCCGGGGGCTTCTCCTGCCTGGGGGCGGCTGCTTTGGCACGGGTGGATGTTGGATGGGGAAAGCAAGGGGTGG
>NC_048911.1:4991096-5069682 GCF_011077185.1 Oxyura jamaicensis
GCCCGAGCAGGGGGGCCGGCAGAGCCCGGGGAGGGAGGCGGGCAGTGCCCGGAGCGCTGCGGGCTGTGCCCGGGGAGGGAAGGAGGCTGTGGCCGGGCGGGGATGCGGGGACTGCCCGCGGAGGGAGGCAGGCAGGGAAGGAGGCAGCGCCCGGGAGAGGCTGCGGGGAATGCCCGGCCCGCTCTGCAGGGAGCCGGGAAGGGCACCGGCTTCTCCTCCCGGGGCTCTGGGGAGGTGCCGCTGGGAGAAGACCCTCCCATGGCCCCCCGCAGTGCAGCTCGGGCACCCCCTCGCTGCCCAGCACCCGGCGGGGTCCCGCTGCCCTCAGCCCCCCGGCAGGACCCCACTCGCCCCGACCCCGCCACCCTGCTCGCTTTGGGGCCCGGCGCTTCTGGGCCCCTCCGTGTGGGCCGGGGGCTTCTCCGAGCCCCCTGTCACGGGGGTGCTCCCACTTCAGTGTAGGGCAAGGCAGGATGGAGGAAGGGATATTTTGGGAACAAAAGCTGCGTTTCTGGGACACCCCACATCGAGTTTTTACCTGATGGTGAGGAAGGGGCTGGCTGTGGCTCCAGGCAGGGGGCCCAGCCCTCCCCCCCCCCCCCCCCCCCAAAGACTCCCCCCAGCTCCTCCAAGTGCCCCCAAGCCCTGCTCCAGCTCTCTGGGACTCCAGCGAGCACTGGGACATCCCCGTGGGGCTTGGCAGAGCCCAAGCACCGGCCATGGCACAGCCGGGCCCCCCCAGCCTCGTTGACACCTTTTGCTGGGAAAAAAATCATCCGGAGGGGCTCGTCCCTGGGGCAAGGAGGGTACCAGCATCAGCACACGGCCACAGCATCCCTCTTCCTTCCCAGAGGAAAACGGGACAGCAGGCACAGCCCCATGGCTGGGGGGACACGGGCAGCAGGCATAGCCTTGGTGCTGCTCTGCACCACGGCTGGGCTGAGGTCGGTGCCAGGCAAAGGCAGAGCCCTTGTCTGCATCTCAGCCCCAGGCTTTCAGAGCTTTGGGGCTTGTTTTACTGCAAAGCTGCCTGAGGCTCATAGCTAGGGAAACATTCGGGTGTCCCTGCGGGTTGTGACCAGCCCCAGATGCTGCTCCTCTCCCCTGGCCCCCCAGCACCGCTCCCTGGCGTCGCCGTAGAGCTGCGCTGAGCCTGAGACGTTTCTGGGAAAGGGCAGGGATCGCGGCTGCACATGAACTCGCCGGCACAATCCAGGCTCCAGCCTCGGGGCTATTTTTAGCAGTTCCCTCCGAGATGCTCTTCACTTGCAGTTTTATTTGTGAAATTTAATATACGGTGGCGGGGGGAAGGGAGCGGGGCCGGATCCTGGTGCGCCCCTGCCAGCACGGAGGCTTTGCCCAGCCCCAGCCACAGGAGACTGATGTGAACCTAAAATCAGCCACCAAATTGCTCCCATGTCCTGGCACACGGGTGGCAGTGGGTGACAAGCAGGGCTGAGGGGTCAGGGGGTGTCACAACCTCTCCCCGTGCTGCCCCGTGTGCTTGGGGACCTGCTGTCACCCCTTACACACACTTGGAGCAGGGTGCACGAAGCTACTGGGAGCCGCAGTGGTTTTGGGGAGCCTGCCCAGTGATTTTGGCTGGCCCCATCTCAGCCAGAGCAGCCCGGAGCAGCCGGGGAGGTTCCTGTCCCATGGTGTGGCCACCCGTGTCCCCCGAGCTCTCAGCACTGAGGACTGACGGTGCTAACGAAGCAAACCCAGTTTGCAAGGAACGGCGCAGCCCAGGGTCGCCGTGTCCCCGTTTGCGGGGCAGGAGCGTGCCGGTAAATCCAGAGCAGCAGCAAAGACCCAGTTCTCCCCGAGGAGCCCCTGGCAGAACTGTGGGGAGGGACAAACCCTTCTTCCCCTCGCCGTGGGACATGACAGGGACGGTGGCAGCCCCGGGGGCTCACAGCAATGTGGGTTCCCGCTGGGCTGAACGCTGTCCCCATCCCCATGCGGGGCACGGTGGGCTGATGCTGTTCCTGCCACCCCTGGTCCTGAGCCACTTCACCTCCATGTGCCGCTAACCCAGAGCCGGGTAGGGGTGAAGGAAAGGGCTGCTCTGCTGGAGGGAACCTCTCTCATCCTGCTTCCCGTGCTGCCGCTTTCCTGGCCCCTTCGATGGCTTCGTTTGGGGCTGGCTGCCACCGCAGAGGTTTTGCAGCCCAACCCGCCCTATCTCAGACAGGACCAGCTGTGGGCAGAACCCTCTGCAAGACGCCAGCATGGGCCAAGAGCACTCCGAACGCATCAGTGTCTCGTGGTTTTATCATTTCCCCTTGGGAAAAGCGGGTCAGGGTACACAGAGCCCATCTGGGGACCAGAAAGGGCCAGGTGGGCACATCCACCTTCCTCCTGCTCCTTCTCGGCTGCCCTCTGAGATGGGAAGGGAGCAGCAGGCAGAGGCAGAGCAGCAGCGCTGAGGACACCTGGTACCTCCTCATGCAAGCCCCAGAAATTATTCTGGGGAGTCTCTGCTGTGAAAGAGCAGAGGCTGCAGGGAGCGGGATGAGGGGCTCCTGGGGCGCACACGCAGCTGCCTCCCACCTGATCCAGCCCCAGCAGGCAGTGACTGGGGGAAGCAGACCCTGTCCCCAGCCCCACAGAGCCACACCACAGCCACGGCTTTGTGGAAATGAGTTTATTGACACGGACACCAGGTAAAGCCTGAAGAGCAACACAGCTACACGGCACGGCGGGAGGGGAGGGCGAAACGCCACCGACCGAGCCCGGGCTCTGCCCTGCGGCATGGAGACACCCCCGTGCCCCAAAAGCTGGGAAGAAATCTGGCAAGAGAAAGGGGTGCTGAGCACCCCCTCCCCGCATCAAAGCTGCCCCGGCTGTTCAGCAGAGCGAGGCTGAGTTCAGTTCTGACCCTCTGCCATCTCCTCCCTGCCCTGACACAGCATCGCACTCGGTGCCGCCGGTGCTTCGTTAATTGCTCTAGTAACGATTTCTGCGGTGTCCCTGCAGGCGCTGGAGCACATCACCTCCCTGCACACGCAGGCAGGGCTCGAGGGCTGGATTGCTTCAGCTCTGCCCCACTTTTTCCCTCGGCAGAGCACAGGGCTTCTACCCAGGGACACCACCTCTGCCGGGGTCCTGCAGCTCCCGTGCCCTACTGGGGTCTCCTCCTCTCTTTATTGGGGCCGAGGGCTGGATAAGTGGGGCAGTTTGACCTCATCCCAGCATTGGCTTCTCGGCTGCAGACAGCGCCAGAGCCCTAACAAACCACCATAAAGCATTTATTGACCTTGAATGTGGCAATTAGAGTGACACCGGGGGGACTGCTGGGCAGAAGGGCTTTGCTGGGGAGGCGATGGCGTCAAAGCATGCCGGGGAAGGCAAAGCCGCGCTGGGCAGTGGTCGAAAAGCAGGACAAGCTATGGATGGAGCGAGGGCATGCAGGAGGCTTTGCTTTCACTGCTGTTGCTGCAGCACTTAGAGGCTGAGCGGCAATGTGGTGAGGCCACAGCTGTGGGTGGGGAAGGGAAGCAGTCCTGGCCCTAAGGACGGGTAGGAACAGAGGGGCCAGGGCAGGCGCTGAGAGCAGGGACCTGAGGGACCCATCACCCTGTGCCTGGGGACACGGAGAACCAAGCCCCAGCTCCGGGAGCTGCAAACTGAAGAAATACTTCCACGGTCCATTCAACTTGGCAAACGGGGTGCAAACACCACCAGGCCCAAACTGCCCCCCCAGTGTGCCAGTGTCTGGGTTTTGGGGGACAGCACGGGAACGGGGAGAGCTGCCCAGCCCCCAGCAGCAGCCAGGCCCCCCGTGTCCTGCCAGGCCCTTGTACCCAGGGGGGAAAGCAGCGCTGCCACACTCAGGTTTACACCAGCCTAGGGGAGGGCCTGGGCTTCGCACAGCACCTGGTGAAAGCGGCACAGCTCGAGGGACGGCCGAGAAGGCAGCTCGGCTGCAGCAGGCACACAGAGAGCAAGAAGAGGAGCTACAGATGGTGAGGACAGACCACACCTCATGCTCTGCACAGGGCCCTTTCCTCCAAGAGCAGGCTTGTTTCCCTTGTTTCAACCCTGCTGTCCTATTACAGGTGTAGGGCCGCAGCTCCTCCCCACCCAAGAAGAGCCTTGCTTCTTAAATCAGCACATCATGAGCCAGGGAGATGGCTGGAGTGAAAACACACCACCAAGAGCAGAGCTGAGGCTGAAGAACAAGTGTAATAAAAACCCCTTGCTTTAGGGCCGCGTCCGTCTCCACGGACCAGGCGGATGGCTCTGTTCCTAGTTCCCCGAGGCCCTTCTCACCCTGCGAGAGCCTCACAGCCCTGCAGGGCTCCCAAAACTTCCTTGGAATCACTTTGCCTTTAACCCAATTACAATAGAAAAACTCAAAAATGTATAAAAAATATAAAATAAAGTGCAGTGTATGTTTTTGACAATTTTGCCTTGCTTTAATGAGCCGACATGTGGTTTTTGCTTTTTTTTTTTCCTCCAGTGAGCAGTATTTTACAAAATCGTAACTACACCTAAAGCCATTTAGAAAACACTGAACATTGGCACAAAATGGAGAAGCCCACGAGAACGGACAAGGAGTGAGGGGCGAGGGGGTGTGGGAGTAATCGAAGCAGTGGTTACAAACTCAATGGACGCTAAAAATACCAAAGGGGTTGTTCCCTATCATCGTTAGCACGTGGATACTAATTGCTACCTTGTTTAATCAGTGCCTTTGACTGAAATCCTACACACGAATACAGCTGCTTCCAGTTACGAGTGCTTTTCCCTGCACCAGGGGCAGAGGAGGACTGGGGGCCCCTTTCTCCCTCCTCCTCCTGCAGGGCGAGGCACGGGCTGGCCCCCGTCAGTTCTTCAGGATGGCGTCGTAGGCCTGGTAGATGTACTGGGACACCTCGGGAGCTCGGCATTTCAGGGAGAGCTGCGGAGAGGAGGGGAGCAGAGGTTAGCGGTGGCGCCGAGGAAGGCAGGAGCTTTCTGCTGAGCCCACGAAGACAACTGACCTACAGCACGGGGCGGACAGACCACGGATGTGACCGGTCACATTCACCCCCAAATATTTCCTCTGGGAACTGCTTTCTCCATCGCTAACATCTAAGTGCTTTTTCAGAGCTTGCTGTAAGCAGGAGGAAGTACCTGGCCTTTTTTTTTTCCTCCACTCTGGGGTTCCCCAATTCCTTACCAAACACAGACGGCTCTGTGGGCATGAAGGATGGGGACGCTGTGCCCAGCCCTGTGACAAGGGACGTGCCCTCACGCTGTAAATCACAGCGCCATGCCCGAGGGCGTGTTTGCTCATCACATTTCAGATGCAAACTTGGATGTCGCCCCTCTCGAAAGCGAGGACTGGGCCAAGATCACTGTGGTGGCATCAATCCTCGTCGTAAACGTGCTAAAAGCACTTGCCATCACCTGCTTTCCCCCTCCAGCTCCCCGGACCATGGATTTCTCTTAAAAATCCTGGAACACCTTCCACCAGGTGAGACACGTTCTAATAACGGGAAGCTGAGATACAGATCCTCGGAACAGGAGCACAGGGAAAGGGAACGGCCAGAGGGGTGCACGATGCCGGCCAGACAGCACCTTCCCACCCGCCACAGCTGATGCCAGCATGAGCCCGAAGCGCCTCCGACGCCCAGACAGGCAGGCTCCGCTGCAGGAGTCAGCAGGGCATAAATTTCTTCTTGTTTACTAGCGGGGGAAGGGTGTCCTGGCAAAGCTCTCTCGCTAATGTCTCTTGGCTTTATCTCTGGGTAACCTTGGCAAATAAGAGCTCGTTGCTGAGTGGGCATTATCCCAGCTCACTGGTAACAGAGCAGTTCTGTTGTGTCTCACTTTTTTCCAGTCCAGTAGGAATTCCTAGCCCCCCTGGTCACATTAACAGCATCTGCCTGAGAACAAGCACGTGGGCACCGCAGGGAGAAGCCCCTCTGCCCGCTAGGTGAGCGAGAAGGGTCCCAGCCTGCGCCGCGTCCCCGCGACCTCACCGTGTAGTTCGGGTTCCCCGGCTGAATGCGAAGCTCAGCCAAGATCCAGATGCCGTTGGTGAGCTTCAGGGACTGGTAGAGCATGTCCTGCCCCTCCACGTTCCTCTTGGCAATGGTGTACACGTTGTTGTTCTGCAGTTTGCTGGAGACGGTGTCTTCAGAGAGAAAAGGAAGAAAAAACACATCTGTTAATTCAGATTCATCATCAGTGGGGACAGGAGAGCCCAGAGGAGCGTTCCCAGGATGCAAGCACACAAGGAAACGCTGACTTCTGTCCCGGAGATTTCTCTGGGGACAGGAGCAGCTATGACAAAGAAAAAAATCTTGTTTGCTTCCATCAAACCACCTCTTTCTTCTCAGGTTGTGATCCCTTGTTAAGTGTTCGCCGATCTTCCAGGGCTTTCACTTACTGATCCCTGCCCCGGATCTCAGAGAACTCAGCGCCTTGATGAGGCCAAGATTCTGCGGGTACGAGGGCTCTGCTGTACCTACAGCCCCAGGCAGGCTGCCCCAGAGGCAGCCAGAAGACGAGGGCAGAGAACCAAGATCCCTGCTTTGAGGTGCACCTGGGTGCCTGGTTCCAAGGTCCTGTGCCAACCACAGCAGCTCCCTCCTGCTTCCCCCTCTCGCTCACAGGGGGACATTTGTGGCCAATCCGATGTCCTATAAAGTAATCAAAATCCTTCCCCTGCCCCCTATTCCCCCCATTTTATTTTTTTAAAGTAATCAAAGAGTAGAACCCCACTGCCCATCTTCTTCAGCACAGGGCCGTGACAGAGTTTTCGTGACCTCGGCCCTCGCAGATGTGCGATTTCACCTGCAGAACTGCACGGACGTGACCACGACGCGCTCACTTCTAAGGGACATCATGGAGAAGCCAGAACAGAAGCAAATACACAGAACACGAAGCCCCAGCCTCCAGCCTCTGGCTCCTGGGACGGCGCAGGGCAGGGCGAGCCTCAGCCTTCGGGTGCCCGCAAGGGGGGCAGGTTACACGCGTAGGGGGAAGGCTCAGGGACGGGCACTCTCATGTCACTGCGCCAGTAAGTTCCCATTGCTGGGAACGGATGCCTGTGCTGCTGTACGGAGGGATTAGAGAAGGAGCAGCTGGGTCTGCTCACGCACTGTGAAGGGTAAAAGCAGCAAAGGCCCCCAGGAATCCATAGGGTGATGCAGAGACCTGCTCCTCCCCGGGCAGCCCCGGTACCCCGGGCTGTGGGGCGGCTCCGCGGGCAGCCTCCCCAGAGCGGCTGCGTGCGGGTCAGGGTGGGTTCAGGCATCCAGCTACTCAGCCACGCTCAGATTTAGGTTTCCTCTCTTCCCCAGTTACTATGGAAACTGGCAGATATAAGGAACTAATGAGATCCTTTGCTTAAAAACCCTCATCCCCTCTGTCTCCTCCTCCCACCTCTACTCCTCCTCCCCACAACAAACTCAGCCAGATCAGGGGAGCGGGCACCGTGGAGCCCTCTGCTCGCAGGGAGCCACAGCCTGGGCAAGACGCATGCTGGAGGCATCCCCATCCATCAAGGATGAGGCCAAATCCCATCTCCTTGTGCCACCCCGGCCAGCAAGAGCTGCCGCCGGGGCTTTGGGAAAGCACGGCGTGCTACCCGAGTGCTGGCTCACAGAGCGCATCCTGGTTTGCAGGGGACAGCAGTATTAAATGGGATTTTGTTTGTCCAATTTCAAGGGGCTGTGGTTAAACCTCACCGCTCTGAGCCCCTCTGGACATGAATTGGTGAAGTGGAGCTGCTGGCAAGGTTTCAGCGCCCTTCCTCCAGCGATCTTCATCCCCGTCGGGCACTGTCAGAGCAGAGGCGGCCCTGGGGAGTGCAGGCAGAAGCAAAGCTGCAAGTGGGAAAGTGAAAATTTGGCAGCTGTGGGGCTGCTACCCCATCACGGGGCGTGCAGCAGAGAGGGTGCAGGATGTGAGGACAGGGCCACAGAGCAGCTGCTTTATGCCAAGCCTTCCACCGCGTGCCAGCACCTTGTGCCAGCACCTTGTGCCATTCAGGCAGCCACTGCCTCTGCTGGGGGCAGCTCCCCGAGCAGGGCTGGGGGCTCTCCTGGCTCCAAAGGGAGGGGACTTCAACCCGGCTCCTCCTCACAGCCACCTGCTGGCTGCACCCTGCCTGGGGGGGGTACAGGGAGGGAAACTGAGGCAGGTCAACTCCTAGGACAGCCTGTTTTCTGCCTGAAATCCCACCAGTGAAAAAATCAGTGAAATCCCACCAAACCCACCCAGTTTCAGCCAGGTGCCCGGAGCAATGGTGCAGAGCGTGCTGTGCCGATGCTTGGTGTGCCCAGCACCTCCTGCCCCCTCCTCCCAGCACAGATTTGGGGACGGGTGGGAGCAGATAGCCGCTCCTACCGCCTCTCGCCCCGGGTAGCGGCAGCAGCTCCCATCCCTCGTGCTAGCGAGTGCGGGGATTTGGGATTTTGGAGGAGATCGGGCAGAGTTGCTAAGCAACAGTGCCAGGCAGTGCCTGGCTGAAGGCAGGGCCGCTAATGCCGTGCGACAGCGCAGCCCTTGAAGGCAGAGAGCTGCTGGGAGCAGGGAGCTGTGCCTGGCCCTGAACGGAGCTGGGGCTCCCCGTCGAGAGCACGGCGCTCAGCCAGGCCCCGCAGCAGGCAGGAGCAGGGCCGGGCGGTGCTGCCAGGCACACCTCGCCCCGTCCCGCAGCGCTCGGGGACTGGGGACCAACCTGGAGCCACGGCAGCCCTTCTGCGGGCCGGCAGCCTGCATCCGGCCTCGCTACGCAACTTTCTGCAGGGCTTTTTCTGCTGGTTCAGAGCTCGTTGTCACATTTGGAGGATACAGAGACGTTTCCCCATCACCATTGCCAGGGAAGCTTATGACATCAGTCTGTCTTTCAGTGTTTTGTTTTCTTTTTAAACAGCGTTTCTTACGCTACCTCAGAAGAACTTCACTTCCCAGCTTCCCAACCCAACCACCCAAGACAGCAGAGCAGAGGATGAACGCCAGCAGGGCGCCTTTTCTGAACACGGACCTTCCTCCACGGCGCTCTGCAACGAGCACTGGCTGGCAGGGAGAAAAACCTGACCCCTGCAGTTCGCGCTGTGGCGGCTGGAAACATCCCTGCTCCATCTCTAGCAGCACCTGAATGGTCCTGAGCAGCCAGCCAAGGGCTGCATCCAAACACCAGACGGATCTGGAGACTCAGATCCAGCGGGAAGACACTTGGGTCAGTATTATGACAGCACCTTCATTTCCAAGGCACGTAATAAGGTTCTTTAGGAAATGGTCAGGCTACTAGATCCGCACGTACCCGAACACACCAGAGCAACTTGCCCATGATCGTCTCCCTGCTTGTTCCAGCAAGAAAATCCCCTTTCTTGCAGCCCTAGCATTGGTGCATCACTTGGGAAAAAACGAACGACCGCCGCGCACCGATAAAGCCCCATTCAGCTCCAAGTACCGAATTCGTCATTTCACACCAAATTAAAGACCAGCAATAAGGCAGCAAAAACCCAAAGTTGCTAGAACTGCTGAACAGCACTGCGACTAATTAGCTCCTGTTTAATGGCATTCAGGCTCCATGTGCAAGTCAGCTTGTGCTCTTTCACTCAGTGCGCTTGAGTAAGCAAAATTTAAAAAAAGAAAATCATCCAGCTAATCTGATTTGCATATCTTAGCTTAATGTAGTGGTCCTTTAAAATTTAATCAAACTGAGCACGTTGAAAAGCAACGGAGAGGCAGCAAACGGAGCCTGAGCGCGTGTTCAGTTGCAGGGGAAACCTCACTCGGTACAGCTGCACCAACAGCACCCGGATTATCGGAGCCGTAGCAGTCTCTGCCATCTATTTTCAGCCATGAATGACACAAACGCTGGGTAAAACTGTCACAGTACGAGCAGGACTCGTTAGCAGTCATTAGGATGATTTCCAAAGAAAAGTGCTGAGGACGCTGCAGTTCTAGAGCCCTTCCCGAACACCACTGGGGCCTGCTGCTTGCGCTCCCCACCATCGAGGGGGACGCCACTGCCTGCCTCTAGCACTAGATCCCTGTCTTTTTGATTAAGGCAGAACAATTAAGTTAGCTCTGGATTCATAATGGATGAGATTGCAGGGGTGTAACCGTGACCTTGCGTTTTCATTGCAAGTTGTATCTCCGAATACAGCTTTCTCCACAGCACTATCATAACCTCTTCCTAAAGAGGCAGATGCATGAAACGGAGCTCTGATCGATTCAGGATGTGCAGAGCATCCCAAGTACACCCTGGCCCCACAGTACAGCTCCACACGCTCACTCCTCCATGGCCATACAGCCCCAGCCGCAAAGAGCAGCCTCCGGACCACGCCACTGCTGGGAACCTGAGCCCAAATCCCTCACCCAAAATTAAGCACTCATCTCTCTCTGAGTCGCTGGAGATCGTGGGGATACCTCCAAGGATCCAGGGCTTGTGTATTTCTGGAACAAAGATGCTGGGGAACGGATGGGAGCAGCAAGCTGCGGCCTTTTCAGGGTGCCTGCTCCTTGCCCCGCAGCCTGGCACCTTGCTGTAGACTTCAGCTGGCGGTGCTGCAGCCTGCTACCTGCAGCAGCCAAGATTTTCCAGCTGCTCTGTGCCCCGGCATGGGGTGAGCTGCCGGGGCCATGAGCCTTTTCTGCCACCCCCGCTCCAAACCATCAAAGCTCCAGTCAATCCTATTTGGCTTGCCTCATGGGCACAGGATGAGTCTTCTGCCCGCAAAGGCCTTGGAGCAGACTAACACAGAAGCTTCTCCACTGGCAGACTGCATGCCCATCTCCTTTTTGTCTGCAGGAACAAAGGAAGGAACCTGGGGAAAGCGCTGCCGTTCACACAGGAGGTGTTGTAAGGCGGCTGCTGCAGCGGGACAGACAGCCCTGGATGTACAAGAAATTCGGGAGCTGCTTTCTTGACAGAGAAAGCCCAGCTCCATAAAATCCCTGTTCCAGGCTCATCAAGCTCATTTCATTTTAAATTATTATTTGTAGTTACTGAAAACTTCAGTTTCCCCACTGAAGAAGAGCAGCACCCCCTGCTTAGCCTCCTGCACAGCCGCGCATGGGCTCAGCCCCACAGCTCACGTGGAGTGGGAGCAGCACAGAGCCGGCGCTCAGCACAGCCCAGGCTCTCTGCAGCCAGGAGAAGCCAAGCCAGGCACCTAGGATACAACGCCCTGGTCAGCCAGACCAAGGCACAGTGTGTCCGAGCCTTGGCGGCAACTTAGCACCAAGGGCACGGGCTCAGGCTGGGCATGAATCACTTATCCGAGTGGCTACAAGAGACCTGGCACCTTCTGAATTTCCACTGGGAGTCATTGAAAGCTGCAGACTTTATTCCGCACAGCTCTGCTACAGCTGTTGTGTACCTTATTCTATGCGGTGGTACGAAAGCTACGTGCGATTATTGCAATACAACAGACCTGCCAACTGCCCTGGCCCAGAGCTGCATTCTGCTTTGGCATCTCCTGCAAGGAAGGCTTCGGAACACAAACCCCTCTCCTCCACAAGGAGCAAGTTCCCAAAGGTTTTATACCTTATATCCCACACCAATTTGCTATTCTCAAAAGAAAGGAGGTGCCTTGAAACAAGGTGATCTTCACTGGATTTCAAGTGATCAAGATTTCAAGATTGTGACTCTTTTAAGATTACTGCCCTACTGCAGGGTGTCCAAGCAGGCGGCGCTGCTGTGGCACAGCCCAGCAGCCAGCTGGATTCAGCTTTTGCCAGAGCTCACCCAGTTTACTTTGCCTCCACCCTGGTGTGCCCCAGCAGACACTTCCCACGGTACAAGAAGCCTTCATCCCTGAGGGTGCTGGAAGCCCAGCTCTCCATGAGTTTTTGGGCCCGTCTGATCGTTGCAAAGACAGGCGTGGTGCTCTTCAGGTGGTCTGTGCCAGAGGAGGTCACTGCTTAGGTGGAAGGCGAGCAGCAGACTGAGTCAGGGTTGCACCGGCAGCTGAACACGAGGACCAAGACAAGCACACACCATCTTCCCAGCTTTCCCTCCTGCAAGCTCTTGGCCTGCTCCCTGCCAAAGCCCAGGTGGTCAAGGAAGGAAACAGCCCACAGAGCTGCAAGAGGGAGGAGGTGTCTGCAGTGGAAGCACAGGAACAGAAACTTCAGCTGATGGAAGCGTCTGAAATCTGTTCGTGAGACATGACCCACTTTCTCCCGTACGTAAGCAAGAGGCTGGCAGACCTGGAGAGCCCTAAAGCCTCCACGTGCTTGGCCATGCTCGGGGGAAGCATGACTTCCAGGGCACTTGTTCCAGCACCCAGGGCAGCCTCCTCCTGCCTGAGCCGTGGCTGCAGACAGCTCTGCAGAGAAACCTCCCGGTGCGACCGTGCTCCTTCCGAGCTAACGTGGTCTCCACTGAGCATCAGCGACTAGAGCAGGCTGGGCAACAAGTCTGGTGTCTGAATGGCAAAGCTCCCTTGTCTAGGACCTGCCTCTCCACGCTTTCTACCATTTCCTTCTGGAGGAAGATGGGTGCATGGGCCAGTCTGCAGGATCACCTGGCCACCGCGCTGCCAAAGCTCATCCTCCCAGCCTCACACACCTCCTCCCAACTACGTCCTCCATTCGCCAGGACCACGACACCCCAGCGCCGCCCCAGAGAAGCTACCAGCATTTTTGATCTGACATCCAAAGAGCTGGAGATGGCACAGCTAGGGCACAGCCAGAGCAGAAGGCATCAGGGACGGCAGCGCTGCAGTGCAGGGGGAGGCAGTGCCAAGCGTGGTGGGGAGCAGGGGGAGGGCTGGGGGAGGTGCAGAGGTTGTTCTTGTCTGAAACCCCACAGTGAAATCAAGTCATAAGGTTCAACAGCTGCTATTTTTTCCCCCCTCTTGCGTGCTCCATCTTTTATATTCAAAAATAGTAATAATTATGAGTACAAAGAGACCCATGGTTTCTTTCTGCGATTGAGGCAAGAGGGTGCTCATTGTGTAATAGCAGACACGAGAGAATAAAAAGGTTACAGGGTTTGTAATCAACAGGGACACTTTTTTCCTCTGTGAAACACAGCAGCTTTTGGTAGAATCGCTTGGCTCCTGTCCAGAACCTCTTGATACGGAGCAGAGCTGCTAAGCTGGCCACGTTTCACTCTCTACACTCCCTCACCCCTCTGCAGTAGTAAGGTCACACCTGCAAGGAGAAGGCTCGCAAGCAGGGGCAGCTAGATACCTGACCTCACAACGGGATGATCAGAGAACATCCAGGCAGCAGCTACCTACGGCAGCTCAAAACTCTTCTCTCACATGGCCTGTCCTCTGTACGTGGCAGAACATTTTACAGCGGCATGTAGGATTAGTCTTTCACAAGAGAAAGGCGAAAGCAGATGCTAAAAGGTGAAGAGACCAGCCCGGGATTATGTAGCTAGGGTAAAGGCAGGGCTGTGTGACATTGCCTGGCACAAACAGCAGCAGGGCAGGATTAAGTGCAGCCCCAACACGGCGTTCAGCTCTGTCTGAAAGAGCAGCTTTACAGAGAAGCAGAGTTATAAAGAGAAAAAAAGAATACAAGATCCAGAATGAAAGGAAGGCGCAGACAGGTGAAATCGAAGATGCGGGGTTTCAGATGTGCTTTCACGGACCTAGCTACGGACCTGTGCCTCTATAGCCCTGGGATCCAGGGCTCACAGGCTGTTGTGTTCATAAGCACAATGCCCACCTCCCTGCTGTCCGTACACACTGCTATTAATACGGCGACGTCTGGTGACGATCAAAGGTGGGCCTCAGAGCTCTTACCGCCGTAGGATTAAGCTACTCACCGGCATTCAGGTGGCAGTCTTTAATCTGGAACTGCAGCTCGTTTTCGTTTGGAATGTCTTTCCATGTTGCGAGGAAGACCTGGCGCTCTACAAACGAGAAAGACAATCAGCACTCCTGGCCCCTTGCAGGATTAGGGCATTAATTAAATCACTGCAGAATGATACAAGGTAGGGACACAAAGGACTTCTTGGTCACATTTTGCCCTGGTGTGGTCAGATCCAGGATTTGCTTCTAAATGACCTCAATCGCACTGTAAAAGCAGCAAAGCTTTGGTGGTTTTCAGACCCCTCCTCCCCCCAAATCAAAGACAGTCCGTGAGCGGTTTACAAACCAAGAACACGGGGGATTTGACAAGAAAGGAGACTCACAAATTTAGGATTATGCTACAGTTAAAGTTAAGGTGCTGCTTTTCGAGCGACCTCCCATCCAATTCAAACAACAATTTAATAGAGGAGAACAGGCACCTAAGTGCTACAGTGAAGAGTGCTACATGTGAATGTGCTACTGGGACAAATCCTGCACCCATTTGAGTGAACCAAACCAAAAAAAAAAGGCAGGAAAAGAAAAACAAAACAGAAACCAGCCTCAAAGAAAACAGATCCACTCCTTGTCTGACAGAGGATCAGAGCAGAGGATGTGGGTTCTGGAAGTGCAGCTATTGGAGTCGCAGGACGACAGGGAAGAGCTGTCGAACCTCTAGTGATCAGTTTGGGCTGTGGAGATGTGCTGGCACGGAAACCATGGCCAGGCACACGTGAACCTCAGCCACGGGACAACTGTGCCCGGCTGGGTGCTGCTGGTGCAGTCTGGCTCAGGGAGGCTGACCACAGACCTGAAAGCACTCACCCATTTTGCCATCCTCTACGAAAAGCACGTTGAGAGGAATTAGGCAGCTGAAGTAAAAGACATCAATGTTGTTTTTCACAGCCACCTGTTACAGAAGAAACGGGGGGGGGGGGGGGGTTAAAGCATCTGTACTGTCTGGAAGTCCAAAGGGGTCCCAAGATTTTACAGTCTCGTCGCCTGCCCGCACACTTGCGGTGCTCTCTCCTAGCAAAGGTCAGCTCTGAACATGAGACCACCTGGAGAGATGTTGCTGAGCTTCTGCAGAGTTTCAGACAGATCAGTCCCACCCCTCGGTGCCCACTCCATTTTCACTAAAAGCTGCTCAATCTTCTCCTGGGAGCATTTTGCCGTGGTGCTTCAGAGCCAATTGCACTGATGGGGTCACTGCCAGCACCCTCGCTCTTTTCTCCTCTCCCTCCCCTTGCTTCCACCTCCAAGGCAATTTCCTCTGTCCTGGCCACACACAGCTCCTAGCACGTCTGTATGTTGCACATGAGCTTCTCCATCACCCCTCTTTTTCATCTCATTCTTGCAATTCCCCAGCTCCAACCCCCCGGGTATTCCTTGTTCTTTAACCCCAGCTCTCACACGTGTCTGAACGTCCCTGATTATCTTGCAGCCCGGTCATTCTCTAGAAAGCCTGAAGCTGATCCACTCGCTGCACCTTCCTCACAGCATTTTCCAAGTCTCCTGCCTTAACTAAGGTTAAGGTAAGCTGTGCAGAGAATGAACGTGTATAGAAAACATGTGAACATGTGTTGGGTGTTGATTCCTGGAAGGAAGCTCTGCTATGGAGCAACCAGGGAGGTTAAAAAAAAGAAAAAAAAGGATCGTTTGACAAAAGACTTAATTCTCAGTGTCATTACACTCTGCCAGGCAGGGAGATGCACTGCAATGCCTTTTATCACACAAGCTTGCCACGTTACCAACTAAACTCTGCCAACACTGAGAGCAACCTCACTTTCAGTTTTCCCCAGGCTGATAGCTGATGGTACGGCAGGAGCAAACGGGAGGTCTGAGAAAGTGCACTGTCATAACATCGCAGAGAAAACGTGGCTCTGGGCTTTATTTCTATGCCTCTCACGCTCTCCTTGCATCATCCTGCACAGCGATTGCCTGCCATGGGAATACAGTTCAGCAGACACCTGCCATTGCTTGCAAGGAAGGCAGCTTAGCCTGGAAGAGAGACCTGGAACGGAGGTCGCGTGGGGAGGAGCCTTGACTTCAGGAGCCATTTGAGCTCCTACTTCCTTTGAAAAATCCCAGAAGGAGTTCTCCAGTTTGTCACCCGGCTGAAACACAAACCAGACCATGCTGAATGCTAAGCCAAGGAAATAAATTCGCCGCTACAAAGATTTATGCCAAGGCAAACTCCACTCACATTAAATAATTACATACATTAGCGTTCTGCTGAGCAAATCTATTGTGCCATAGTAGCAGGTTTAGAAAGACACCCCCAAACGTCTGTAAAAATAGCTATGGGTAGACAGGGGAATAAACCAGAGAATTCAAACCTAAGTCAGCTGATTAGACATGCACACAAGCCAGAGGACAAGGGGTAGGAGATGAACTTCCCATACGAACTCTTCCAGCAGTTGGGAAGGTCCCAGAAATGCAAAGAACAGCAGAAAGGCAGACGTGACAGCCTGTGGGGCTTTCTGCTCTCAGCCATCACTAAAGTTAGTAGCTTATATTTAATTCCCCAATGCAAATCAGCTTAAGATGGGATTAGTTTAAAGCCTACTGAAACCATGTAAATTATGGCACAACCTAGAAAAAAATACTGAACTGGCCCTCTGTAGCAGGGAGCTGCCTCACGCTTCCATCGCTGGCGTCATCCTTGGGAGCTGGAGCACCTGATGCTAGAGGCACCAAGACCCAGAGGGGTAAAGCAGATTGGTGGCTGGGCCAAAGTGATTCAACTCTGCAAAATGGGATTAAAAAATACTGGGTGAGCAGCCAAAAACGCACCTCTGCATCTGGGAAGGGAGTCTGGGACAGTAACCATTCAGGGTGCTATGCTTGGAAACAACAGACATGGAGATAAGCCAGAAGAGTGAAAATTTAAGCTAAACGTCTGGGAAAATTTGATAGTGAGAATTATTAAGCAGCACAAAATTCTCCTGATGAAGAGAGAAGCTCCAGTGTGCCTGAAGTATTTAAAACGAGCCTTGACAACGCTCTCAGTAAGAGGTACTGTAGCAGAACAACAAAGCAGAGCAGGGTCTACGCTGCGTGGTCTAAGATCTCTCCCAGATCTGATTTAATGATTAATTGCCTTGCCTTAGAACAACAGAGATTACTTAGCTTTTGTAGCTAATTGTTGTTGCCATACAACAGAGGTTCCTTACAAGAGGAGCTGGGAAGCAGTGCCTTCTCTCCAGTCACGGTTCTAGAGGCTTGCACCAAATTAATATGCTAACCCTGTCCCTGCAGTTCCAAAAATGCTATAAAAAGGTATCTGCTGACCTGCTTCTCAACTCTGCAGAAACATACTGAGTAAGCTGCTTTGGCTGTACTCTGGAGAACTACACAATTAAGATGCTCTGAAGTGTAATTTCTTCCCAGCAAAGCACAGCAAGCCACACATCAGCCTTCCCCCCCCCAAATTGCATCGCTGGATTGAGCAACGCCATCCCATGTCGCCTCGCAGGCATCTGTAACGATGCAGGAATCAGCTGTTACAAATAATTTTTGCGAACAGGAAAGGAAAACGATGCAGCCTCCCCAAACCTATAGCGCTAGGACAAGATGGGTAAGCTCTCCAACACTAGCTTCCAGCCCAAAACACCACGCGCTTCTCAGAGCAGCCAGGCACGCACTGTGGTTCCCCAGATGAGTTCCACACACAGCAACCTGCAGATACCTGGGCAGGGGAATACATACCCCAAGAAGTGGCTAAGAGGCTTTGCCAGCTGCTAGCTGCTGTCCAAGGTCTTGCCTCAGCCTCTGCACTGCCACACCAGGAGCATCCAACGCCACTTGACGGGCTGCGAAAGCAACCTCAGGCAGAAAGCAGATCCAGAGCAGTGCCTGTGAGAAACCGAGCAGCTAACAGCAGCCACGTGCCTAAAAAATCCAGTGCTCCTTAGGTGAGAGCACGGGCCTCAGACAATCAATGACATTTGAAGTATATCAGTAGCTGAGAAGTCTCTCCAGGTTTGACATGCTTGAAAGGAACCTCCACTCGCGTTCAATAAATTCTCCAGTCCAGGCTAACTTTGCCTGGGGCTCTGCAGCTTTAACCTGTCGACCCGCACTTGAACTATTAAATCTTCAACAAGACCTCCAGCCTCAGACATTTGAGAGTTTAAAAAGAAGCATTTTGAATCAAAATGGCTTTCCATCTGCAATCTTTTTGAAAGAAGAAAAAAATTACTACCTTGTGAATTTAGTCAAGCAGACTACAAAGCTTCTGAGGGATAAAAGTCAAAAGGTGCCAGATTTTCATGTGATGCTTCGCTGCTGAAAAGGTCTGAAAACACTAGAAATTGGCACAGGGCTCCCAGTTACTTACATCTTGTTTGTGACCATCTGACTAGAGGAAGCAGTACTCGCAGAAGTAACGCCTGGAATGTATTTGCTCACCTTGCAGCATGATCCCCCTACCCTTCCGGCATCCTTCCTTGTAGTGCAACGCTCTGATGGCCAACATATGGTATTCTGGGGAAGAGGTACCTCATAGAAACAACGCTAAGTTATTTTCTTCAATAGCATAGGTTTCTGACGCTTTAAATCCCAGACTCGAGCGTAAGAACCTACTTTCAAAGTCAAGTCTGAAAGCAACACAGATGCTTTCCATCAGCAGCAAGCACACAACATACCCACTTGGAATCCCATTAGCACCTCCACTAAATTAAGGATTTACTTTGAGTTTGGTTTTGCTTTAGAGCCTGGTAACAGCCAAACTGTTAAAGTGAGAACTCTACTCTGCAGAGTCTTTTTTTTTTTTTACCTCTGCCAGCACAAGGTCATGGTTTATTCTGTGACAGTCTGCTGCTCTGGCTGTCAGATGCCTCCAGGGAGTGCTCGCTGTTTCGCTTCATTTTGTTTGACAGGTCGGGTTCTCGGGACCTATAGGCGCTTGACAGGCGCTGCCAGCATCATGCTCTACCTACAGGCACAAGTCCCAAGCCCGGGCAGCGGAGCTGTGCGTGCAGGCTGGGTGCTGCGCCCTTGGCCGGCTGCAGGCACATCGCTTACGTCAATGGTCAGAACAGCGAGTTACTGGGGGAGGGCTGCAGGCTCACGTGTGCCTGGCCGGATGAGAAATTCAAAACACACATTTGATAAAACGTGCTGCAACATGTGCCAGACCTGTCCTCAATCAGCAACCAACAGCTTCGCACAGCTGAGCTAGGAGCTGGCCGCAGATGTCGAGCCATGATGCGAGTGTTACTTCTGAGAGCCTGCCGGGGGTTCTCCTCTATGCTGGAATAAAACTCATGCTTTTAAAGGCTGTTGAAAAAAAATAATCCAGGTAACAAACCCCCCAAAAAACACCTTCCACTTTTAACTACCCAAGGCTGTTGATGGTCGGTCCATAAACTCGACACAGCTCACGCAGGCCGGTATCGTGCCATTTATCAAGCGGGCTCCAAAGGCAACGATATCTGTCTGGACTCGCTGCTCATGCCAATTCTCAGCCTTGTTTTCACGGAGAGGTGATAGCGTGAAATCTGTTGCCAAGTGCTGAGGGCTCTGCATTTGTGACCCAGGACGCATTAACACTTCTCATGAATGAGAGCTCCGACGGCTCTGCACTGCCAGTGAGAAACCGCAGAGGGGAGGAGCAGAGGTGAGCAGTTAGAGCAGAGCCTGGAAGGGTAGGTACGATCTGGTGCGTCAGCCTGACTGATCTCTTCTCATTGAGAAAAGTTGTACCTTCATCCACTTTCACGGAAATAATGCTTTGCCAAAGTCACTGGAAGAAATACAAACGTTCTGCACCTCACACTGCTTAGCAGCAAGGGAGAGGTCTGTATTTCCAAGTGTCACTTTCCAGGAAGAAATGCAGCTGGCAGATCATCCCTTTCTGTGCTTGTCGGTCCAGTCCAAAACATTTTATGGGCATTTTGGAAAACTGAAGCTGCGCTTCTTTCAGTTATGTGTTCAGTAGCTGTAACTACCAGCCCTGGTAGCTGACAGCAGGTAACACCGGGGAATGCAACGCACCGATTGTCAATTTTGAACGTTTATCCCCAGAGAACAGCAATGCTCCAGGCTCAGCCTCTCTACAGCTCCGGGAGTCCCTGCAGCTTGTTTTTGATTGTATCGGCTCCTGCAAGTAGTTACCATCTCACAAAAGAGATTATCAGCCCTGTGACATGACAGGCCAGGCTTGGTCTCGGAAACTCAGCAGGCTGGCTCCACTTCACCCTTTCCCACAGTTATGGGAGCAATTTTTGTGTACACAAATGAACAAATAGAGTATTCTGATTTCATAGCATTTCACAGCCCTTGAAAGGCCGTTTATTAGGAACAGCGGTAGCAAAGGAGGGCTCTAATTCCAGGCATTTTCTTATAAGACCAAGAAGTATCCAGAAAGAATTACAGTTCCTCACCAATGCAAAATCCAATTTCAGAACCCATTTTCCTCTTTGAGAATTCCCAGTCCACCTTTGGCCTTATCCTTTGAATAAATCACTGCTTGACTGGGTGTTGAACCTGAATCTTGATCTCAACAGGTCAAGAAAATTAGCATCGCTGTGTTGGGATGGGAGGGAGCAGTCTGCTCTTCGTTATCACAAGATGCAAGACAACTGGCACACAGATGACTGTTTAGTTCCTAACTGTAGTTATATTTTACCTACGTAAACTCCTGAAAATATTTCAGCCTTCATCTTCCTGCAAAAAGGGCTTTTTGTTAAGTTGTCAAATATTTTAGTTCCTTCCCATGATTACAAGTGTTAAGATTAAACCAGCTGTACCGGGTGAAAGATTAGAAATGGTAATAAAAATAACCTGAACAAGACTTGAGTTCATTACTTCCGAAATAGTTGCCTAAGGAATGTACAACTAGCCTTTGAAGTTCTTAATTAACATGACAAAAAGTTGAAAGCTATCAATTTGGTTACTTGAGGATTTATTTTTCTTGTTACTAAAACAGAAAAAGCCCCAACGGAATAGGAGATGAACAGAAGGTCCTCAGGTTCAAACCAGCCCTGAATCTACTTCAATGTTCCTCAGCTCAGAAAAACTGCATTAAGCAAATTCAGCTTGATGAGTGTTTTGGTTCTTCAATGAATACAGGGATATTTGTATTCTCTACTCCTATATTGTGCTATAAATTGTTCCCTAAGTAGGTCACCAAAATGATTTCTGAATGTTTCAAGACAGATAATTTTTACATGAACTCACAAAACAAACCCAGAGCCTTGGCTGTCAGGGCAATGACAGATCTCCATCAAACCCACTGCTGTCAGGAAAGTAAGGGGAGTGCTCTTTTTAACTTGGCATCTGCTATCATGATTCAACTCTTTGCAGAGAAATATACTATTACTCCATATGGCAGCTTCCCTAATTGTAAAAGGGCAGCCAACTTCTATGGCAATGAGAGAGCTAGCAAATTAGCAGCTAAGTCTGGCACTAATGAATGCTCTGCTGTCTCAATATAAGGTAGCTGGAGGTTTCCTTGCATGTTTTCTCTTCGCTTTGTTCTAGCAGAAGAAGCTGCAAGAAACTGCGTTCTGATTCCTTTAGAGATTTAATAACCCAAATACTTCACTTCCTCCCTGATCAAAGGAAGCAGCAACTTGACAATGCCTCGTTGAGAGCGTCTCTCGTGTTATGGAGGCAGATCACGTCATCTAGACTTCTTCTGCTCCCTTCAGAGCAAGTGGTGGGGTTCACACCAGCTGACCCGGAGGCAGCGATGCAACGCATCCTTGTGACACGGACGCAGAGGGAATCCAGCTCTTCCACAAGGCAGAAGAGCCTGCTGTGGAAGGAAGCACATGTAATTCCCTCCCTGTCCGCATGCTCCCCCAGTCGCATGACTGAGCTCAGAGTTGAGTGTAGGACTGCTCGTTTGAGCGCCAGAGAAGCTATTTCAAGCTGTTTGCCCAAAGACTCATCAATAAGTCATAAGCCCCAGAATGGAAGTCAAGAGTAGGGGAAAAAAAAACAGTTGCTCAGGCAGAATAAATAGTAACTTTCATTGCATTCTCAATCTAAAAAGAGAATGAGCTGCTTCAAAATATTCCCCTCTATGGACTGCTACGTTACAGGAACCCAGCCTAGTTCTCATCTCCTGTAGGCATGAGGCAAGCGAGACGTGCTGCAGTGCACGTTAACTGGATACTGGGAAGAGCATCTTGGAGGACCCAGCTACACAGAGCAGGGACAGTCACGGAGTCCAGGATAGCTGCAGGTGATAGCAATGGGGACAGAATCCTTCCAGGTGAGGACCGTGTCTGCCCAACGAGTGCTTCAGCTACAGCAGCCTGTGCAAGACCACTGCCCTTGAGGCGTGCCAGTACTGATGCGGACAGCCCCAGGTCCAAAGAGGGGGAATAACTCCCTGGTCTGTCTTGCCTGCGGCAGCCCCATCTGATAAAAAGCCTGTTCTATGGAATGCTGTCCCCAGTGTGCACACAGCAGCCTCATTATTGAGACAGTTCACTGATTATGTCACTTCTCCCCTGCTTTTCATGGGACACATCTTGCTTGCTTTGGCTTCGTCTGTCTGGAGGCAAGGATGTGCTGATGCCTTTGTAGAGCACCTGGAAGTTAAGAGCACTAGAGAAATACTGATCACACGGCAGTTGCCATCTTTTCTGCAACTCCTTTAATTGCCTCAGTCCTTGCTGGTATTTCTCACTGCCTGCTCCACCACAGGGATGTGCTCGCTCTGTTCATACCAGCTCCAGTTCATAAACCCAACCAAACCTCACGATCTGTTTACACAAATGTGTTGCTGGAGCAGAGACCTTACACAGATGCAAGCACTGACTTTGAAGCGTTTGAAAAGTCAAGTACATTCATGAAATCTGCTTCAGAGGAATGAACAGGAAGAAGTTTTGGCCATAACCCACATCTATATAACCTTCTGCTTTTGCCCAGTTACCCTGTATGCACGGGATTTTGTAATTAGTCTTACCACATTGTGCTGGGATAAACAAAACAGGCTGAGCAGCTGATCTTCCCCCAGCCCAGAAGGGGCAATTCTTACCTGGAGATTGTTCAGAGGCTCCATTTTCATGACTGGTCCCAGGGTATTGAGGGGCAGGGAGACATCAATGCTTTGGTTCGGCATCAGAGGTGTGTGAATGGCCAACGGGGTGCTCGGGATGACTCCGAAGCTGGGCAAGAGAAAAGCAGAGGTGATGACAGCAGTACTGCATTTCTGGAGCGCCCCAGCCTGACTCTATGGGAAACCAAAGCCAGAGATGCTGTCCCAACACCTCTACACCTTTGTGCCAAGCATGAGCTGGCTCACCTGCCCTCTCCTGAGCTGCCCCTGCTATTTATTACTCCAGGAAAAGGAACACAGCTGACTGCACCATGGCAGATACTCAAAGCAGGACAAAGCAGAGAAGAGTGAACCAGGGCAGTCTCCCTGACACTGTGCACATCCTGCTCAGGGGATCAGCATCTGGGAACAGTTCAATCACCTGCATGACAATAGACTGTGTGCTGAGCACAGCAAGGAGCAGCATTTGAACTCAGAGGAAGTGGGCTCAGGCCTCTGGGCTCTCAGAGAGCTGCAGAGCACTAGGAGTGGCGTACATCACACACTACATATCACAGAATCACAGAATTTTCTAGGTTGGAAGAGACCTCAAGATCATCAAGTCCAACCTCTGACCCACCACTAACAGTCCCCACTAAACCATATCCCTAAGCTCTACATCTAAATGTCTTTTAAAAACCTCCAGGGATGGTGACTCCACCACTTCCCTGGGCAGCCTGTTCCAGTGTCTAACAACCCTTTCGGTAAAGAAGTTCTTCCTAACATCCAACCTAAAACTCCCCTGGCGCAATGGCTGTTTATTATTGGGAGCTATGGAAGAAGGAACTGAAGCTGATACAGAAACAAATACGTAAGCAAGGAGCGATATGTGGTTTGTAACAGAGCCCTGCAGAACAAATAAATCAATGAGCTGGCTGTCTGGTCCCCAGTGGCAGTGCCTGGACTTAATCCTGGCTCTATTGCTTAGTTTGAGACTCCTTCAGCTGGGGACACACACCACAGCAAATGTTTGCTTGCCTCTTAAGTCCAAGTGGCACTTAATTCCACAGGCACCTCTGCTTAGCGTAGAGGAGAGGGAAAGTAGCTAACATCTAGCATAACACTTCTGTACAATGTCAGGGCTTCTTTTCAAAAGCACATGGAAGTGCAGATGCATAAGATTCTTTGGGTGCCTACTTCTGATCGTGTTTCTCTTTGGCAGCACTCCCATTAACTCAGAGGTGAGAGAGCACTTAGAGGAACAAAGATGTATAGGTGTGGATTTTTATTTCATGCACTGAAAACTGATTGTGTCTTTGCACAAAGCCAGATGCACGTGTACTGGTTATGCCACTCTTTCTGAAACCAGCAGATGCACCATTCTTGGTTCTCCTCAGTTTTCAGCTCTTGGGAGCTGAGAAGAGAACACTGTCAGCAAGGGCCTAGCCATGTGATTTGCCTTCTGCAGCTGTTTCACCTTGGGGGACAAAAGCCCTGGTGTTTTTCCTTATTCTCTGAGGGGAAAGAAAGTTGCATTTTCCTACTAAGTGGCCGTGATATTACGGCACACTAGAGCTCTAGCTTCCCCCCCCCGTGCTTTATCCCAAGACTGCAGTGAAGGCGATTAGTAGCAGCAGGAACAGAAACTTCCCAATCACAAGCCTGAACGGTTAAACCCAGAGCCAGCCCACTGCAGCTCCTTCCAGCACAGACACAGTGGAAAATGGTGACACGAGAAAAGTATTTGTAGAAGAGGAAATAGTAGTAGATTATATACAAAGCATGTGCTGATATGCTGCAAAAGGAGGAACTGCTGTTTTACTGTACAGCATTTCAACTTATATCCTTGAGAAGCACCATGTAGGTGTGGCTAGAACACAGCTTGATGTATAGGGAAAAATCAAACGCAAAATGCCTTTTTTTTTCCAGGCCAATTTGCATGAAACATTTGCATATAGCAGCTTAACAGAAACTCTCCAGAAAATACAGCAGTCCAGGGAGAACATTTACTAAGAGTTACGTAGCATAATGTCTTTTGTAAGTAAATATTATTCGTCCCAAGAAATCCCGAATTTGCAAGGCTAACAGTGATATTAAAGAGATGGTTTCAGTGGACTTTTGTTACAGAGAACCCTTTTCCTGTGAAGGGATCTTAAGAAATCAGTGAGGCACTTCAGTCACAAGATACTCCTTACAGCCTTGGTAAGAATCAGCCCAGTCCTCGATGCACTGCTCACAACAATCCACAACAAAGCATGCTACGTGCTCTGTGACGGGGAAGGGTACTTGTGGGAAGACACTGGGGCTGCACTGCCATGTCACATCTCTTGGCTAGGATGCGTTTCTGAGAACAATTTGTATATTCTAAACACTGAAGTGGCTGTTCCTTCTGACAAAGTCATTTTGCTGCCAATTACTGGGAAAACATGTGCCGTAGGCTCTTTCTTACCTTGCAACTTCTTCATTGACAAATAGCTTTATTAATGAGACCTGTACTTCCAGACAGTTTGAGGGGCAGCACAGCAATTAAGTCAGGAGGTAAAGTCATTTGGGATTGGTACTTGTGCAGCTCAAATGCTTTCCTGTTTATGCTCTCACTTTCCTTAGGCCACTTACTGGCTATAAAACCACTAACCTGCCTAACAACTCAAGATGTGGCTTTAAAACTCTGCAGAGATTAAATGGGGAAGATGTATCAAAGCCAGAATGATGGGACCATCTCCTGCCTGTTTCCTCGATGGAGAAAGGCTGCAGTACCAGGACAACTGAAAATAATCATGGATCTATCAGTTTGTATTTTCATCTCTCTCACACAACTGTGGCGGGATGGAGAGTTCAGGCTGTATCACCCAGCTGTTTTCAGGACTGTATCACACACCCACGTAAAAGGTAGCAGCACCTAGCAGTGCAGACAGACTCCTGTCACAGGAACATGCAAGCTTTTTTAAGACAGCAAAGTGTATTGATTTCTTACCTGTTCTTGTTGAACTGAATGGCAAAGTCGGTCATGTGCTGCAAAGCCTTGTTGGTGAAGTTCATCTCCATGTAGATGTGTCCCTGTCTGTGACTGAATGTGCCAGAGATCTCCAATCCTTTAGCTTTCACTGCAGGCAACCAAACCTGGAACACAGGAGATCTCAGTATGAGAAGTGTAGCCTGGAGACAAACAAGCACAGTTTTCCTACCAGGAAAAGTCTTCAGTTAGGAAATCCTGCTACCTTGGCACATTAAGCCCACAGATGCTAAAGAAACTACAGGGAACATACAACGTGGGGTGCTGAAAGGATCGAGCTCACCAGCAAAAATTAGCTTGCTGCTAATTTGTACATTTGTTCCTAATGCACGTTTGTTCATAGCATTCACGTACGAATTTAAATATATTATAACATTGGTGTGCACAAGAAACACTGAAAGCTTGTGTCCATCACACTAACGGGAGACTTACCGTGTCTACTGATGCACAGGCTTCTCCAAGGATTTGTTGGGCTATCAGAGGCAGGACAATACTAAAGTTTGAACCAAATAAAACCACAGGGCCAATACTATTAGCTGTTTGTATTCTGGATTCCCAAATAATATTTGTGGGGAAAAAAAAATAAAAAAATGAGTGGTTCAGATAGAAGTACTTAGCTCAGAATTAGTAGGTTCTTTTGTACTTGGTCTTATATGGTACATAACCAAGCAGATACAGACCAAAAGCTTTGCAGTATCCTATGAAATCTAGAATCTCCGGCTGATTTTAGTTTATATGCCCATTGACTATTTAATAAGAGCGCAAATTTTTGTTTATTCCCTTTGAGGCATGGACAGCTAACCCTGAACTCCCTGTGGTTGCTCCACAGCCTGTTACCAAAACCACGCTCTGTGTATCTAATGAACGCTGCAGACCTCTGTCACTAACAGAGCATTTATCTGCATTACATTGTGGAGTGCTCATCCCAAGCATGAGTTTATCTTCAGTGTCATGTTTGGTTCCTTCAAATAAATGAGTCTTCCAGGAAAACTGTAGCTAATGGTATCCTGCCCTCAGTGTCCTGGGGAAGCATGCTGAGAAAGTAGGTCTCCAAAAAAACTGCTCCGATAAAATTAAAATTTGCACAGCTGCTCTATGCTGTTCTTTACAGTAATATTGTTACATGAAAAATGAAGGAGCTGCTAAAGAAAACAACAACAACAACAACAACCAAACCAGAAGCATGTAACTAATGCCGTCTCGTACAAACCACTGCCTAGGAAAAACCTAGGGCAAATATAAGGCAAAAGAATTGAACTAGGGTGACCCGATAGCTCCCGAGACCAACAACAGAGGGGACACGTGAGCAGTCTCAGCTGCTAGGTACGTAGCCTAAGGTATGGCAACATACTGAGGTTGTTCTTTTCCCTTACGTACAGACTTTGGAGCCACATATCCTCCAGGAGCCATGCCTATACCAGACGAGAGTTCGAAGAGATCGTTGAGTCCACTGCTCACCACCGCTGGGGTGGGCGAAGGGGCAAACGTGGCTGGCACAGAAGAGGGAATGTAGGTCTGCCCCACCTGGAGTGGTTAAAAAGAACAGGCACCGATTAACATTGCATATGAAGAACACTATTTATTAAATAAAGCATGAACTTGGGCAAAATCCTAAATATTTTAAAGCCGTTTGCAGCTTCCCTGCAGAATTATCAATAGTGCTAAATAATGCATTTGAATTTGAAAGCTCTTGGCAACTAATCCCTACACTCGGCTGTCACCTCAACCATGCAATAGCTTTCACATCATTTTTATACTTTCAGTAATCTATTCCCACCACAGAGAAATCTTTCTTCTCCATTGCTCCTTCCTAAAAGGACAGTGTGCTTTATGGATCTGCCCAACGTAAGCCTGGGGAAAAGACAAGATGCTTCAAATCTTCCCGCAATTGTACCAGTCTTCAGGAATCTGCAAGATTTTGCATATCCAGATAGCAAGGGAGGCAAAATTATCTCATGTACTCCCACCCAAAGCAAGAGCTCTGTTGCCTGGGGACAACGTTTCTGCAAAAAGGGCAATCCTTCCCCCTGGACTTCAAAGAGGACACCAAACTTGGGGCATTAAGCCTCAGGTGCCCAGCTCCTAGTGGGACAGTCCCACCCAACTTACACTTCCAAGTTGTCTTAGTGTGAGCAGAAGAATTAAGTGCTTGAGGATAGGATTGACCAGTCAGCAGCCCAGAACAGGCAGAATGACCGAGGCAGGCAGCAGGAAATACTGGTGCTGGGTCTGAGACCTCACCGCTATTCTGCGCTCAGGAACCTACCTGAGACATTTTACAGCCAACCCTTCGGACAGGGAGGAGTAGTGGTTTTATGAACTGGGTGGTGGGTTTATGCTGGCCCAGGAAAGCAGAGACCTGACTTTGGAGGTGTGATCTCTGCAGAGTAAACATCTCCCACGTTCTGGAGCGTGCTGCCTGGGGGCTACAGGCACACCGTGCTACAGGCTCTCCTCTGCCCTCATGCCAAAGTTAGACAGGAATGCAAGAGTCACAGGGAAAGGAGCAGAGAGAATGACTGCAGCCACATGAAGTGTTTCAAGGGCCCTCCTTCCAGAACTGAGTATGCTTTTCTCACTGAATTTCTGGCTACACAGTGCTAGGAGGAGGGACTGGAGCTTTCTCCGGGAGATTGCTTTTGACCATGGGTTGGAGGCACACTCCCTCCTGCCTGCTGTGTCTCCAAGCCATTTTGCATCATTTTCCAATGCTTTCCTGAAAGAAGCTGGTATGCATTTGAAGCCAAGGGTGCTTGGAAGCAGCCTGGAATTCTCCCATATCCTGGGCAAGTGCTCGAGGCACTAGGACACTCTCAGAGCACGGGCACAGAAAAGGAAGCCGGGGGCAGGCAGAGCGCAATGCTGACCGTGCCTGGTAGGAAAGCTCAGAGCACCTCGATGGGATTCTGATGTCCTGGAAGATATGTGGCTTTTGGGAGGAGAAAAAGTACTCAGTTCTGATAAGCCCGAGGTGACACTGGGTTAGGGTTATGACAGAACAGGCTGTACAAGCAGACAGGTTAGCACCTTTGGCCTTTCAGCTGTCAAAGCAGTTGGACGTGGATTAGGGGTACTGAAACGTTAATGCTGGTGCTCAAACTAAAAGCTCTGAGAGAGGAGAGCTAAGCAGAGTCAACAGGCCCTGGCTGCTCTTATGAGAGCCCAGGTGACAGCTTGACTCAAAGCAACGTAGGTTGGGACCTTTGGGTTTTGGCTCCAGTCGTCCATTTTCAAACCTCTCCAGGGATTTGAGCATCTTCCCGCACATAATGGGCAAGGCTGGGTTTAAAAACCCCGAGCTCTGAGCAGCTTTTTAAGTTGGGGAAAAAAACGGAATGGCACTTACTGCCGGACTTCCTCCAATGCCCCCGCCAAGGTCACTGCCAAGCTGAAAGAGAGAAGGAGAGAGAGGAGAGAAAGACCGAGTTCATTTAAGCCGAGGGTCAGACGGCCGGAGCGGAGCTGGCTCGGCTGCACCGCTGCGAGCACGTCTCCCTCGCTGGCCACGTACAGGACAGACAGAAATGCAATGATGGGAAAGCACAGGGAACAGAGGGGCTTTTTTTAGCTGTTTTGTGAGCAGAGCTGTTTGGAGAAGTACCCCCTACACCTAGCTGCAGAAAGGAGCGTTTGCCAGGTTAATAAAACCCCAAACCTCGCTCCCTCGTGCGCCTGTCATCTGCCCCACGGCCTGCGCAATCCGCCACGTTTCACGCATCAGCGCTTCTCCTTCAGCCCACAGTGCTGGCTGCCAGCAGCCCCGAGCAGCTCTACAAAACCCAGTGGGGTAACTGTGAAAGGGAATAAAAATAAACCTGCCAGGAAGCTCGCTTCCTGAACACTTTAGTTTTCGAGGGAACAGCTCTGAAGGACGGCAAAACCACAATGCGCCTCGCTGCCACGCCGGGTCTTCTCAATGAGCAGGAACAAAGGGAAGGGAACGTGGCCGCTCTCACCAAAGCCCATTTAGATGAGCTTGCTCTTCCCTTTGAAGGCTGCTGCCCCTCCCCTGGGGAAGGCAAAAGCAGCTTCCTAATCTAATGGGCCACTCGAATAGTGGAGACCTGGCAGCGCACTGGGTGTTCCAGTAATGGTCTCGGCCGAGCTACACAGACACATTTGGAGGCAACTGAAATAGCTGCTGTACCCACCCGCACACCCTCCATGAACACTAGAACCTCTCCGGAGCCCGTCTCCCAGGGCATCCTGCAGCTGTCCTGCCAGGAACTCTCTTGGCAAAGCACCTGAACCACTTTCTCAGTGACAAAGCCCAGTTTTGAAACATCCGCACCACTCCATGCACTTGAGAGATTTCAGTGCTCAGGACAGACACCAAACCTGGCTGCAAGTGCTGTTGGTGGGTACAGCATCACTCCCGTGAATATTTATAAGGCACTCGACAGGTGACTGATAGCCAGGAGAGCAAGCACAGACCTGCAGCAGTTACTCACTACAGAGACACCTCCAGGGCTGTGTCCCAGGCTCTTGCTCAGAAAACCATCGTGCTTCTTGCCTTGTGTGGCTTTTTGTCATGTACAGACATGGATCATGCCCCGATGACGTGTGGAAGAAGAAGTGAGATCAGGGGTGAGGGTTTTTTCCTTTTATTCCCCTCATGAGTCTCAGTTTATCCCTACCTGAGGTCCTGGGGAATGTTATAGGAGGTCCCTCACTGTCCTCAACAGCCGCCTCTCTGCACACAGCTCCAGCCCCTTGCTGCCAGTGGCAGGGCAGTGCACGAGTCGTTTTTCTTTACTTACTTCCATGATAGATAAGAGAGAGCGATTCCCAAGTCAAAAGAAGGATCAATCGGACCAAATAAAGCCAGCCAGAAGATTCAAATCCAATTAATACCGAGTGTATAAAATAGCACTGATTACACTGTCAGGTCTGACTGAGACAGCCTGGCAGAGCACAGTTGTGTTCTACAGACTGCTCTTCAGCCAAGATGTTTTTAGATGAATAGATCAGATCATTTACACCTTGTTACTGGCTCACTAAGGAGTAATAAATGCATCTATTACACCTCATCTCTATTCACAGCCTTGCACACAGATGAACTTCACACTTTATGCTGACAGGCAGTGGAGTCCAGAGGAAAAAAAAGAGTAAATAATCCAGTTCATTTCCAGCTGATTGTATGCATGGAGGATTTCTGGTACTGTTGTCTCATGCAGGAGGAAGACTGGTTTAGCAAGCATTTTACAAAGGGTATTATGGAAATGCCGGAATAATTCTGCATAATCGAGCCAGATGTTAACCGTGCTACCATTTCCTACTACACTCACAGGGCTGCAGGTTAGGAATCCAGCCTCAAAGAAACCTGTATACTGCTATCTGCATGTGCTCACTGTGAGCAAGGAGAGGAGAGACCTATAGGGTTCCTCAAGCTATCCGTTGGTCTTCCGTTTTCCCTGGCCGTCAGGCCTTAGGGTAAGAGTAGAATCTGGATTTATTGCTCGCCCTGAGTCGAGTCTCCAGCTCTCACCCCTTACAAGTGGGAGAAAAACTCGTTGACTCAGAGAATTTATCACGAGCCTCTTTACATCCCTAGATTGCACCCAGCATTGCTTTGTGGCAAAAAGAAGAGCTCTTGGCAATGCCAGGATCTGACCTGCTGCTGCAGCCCAGCTCTGCTCCTCAGGGGGTCTGCGCACAGGGGTCTGCCACCCTCGTGGCTCCGGGGCTCGGGACCGATTGCTGCTGGTGGGTGATGCTGACGGGTGGCCCGAGGCCGCACAGCGAGCTCCGAGGGGCGGGCAGCTTCACTGGGTCCCTGCAGGCAGAGCTGCTGGGCAGTGAAAGAAGTGACAACATACCTACACAGAGATTTAAGGGGGGAAAAATAACAAATACAGTACGTTCCACACCAGGTCTGGGCTGTGCTGCCCATCACAGCGGCACAGAAGTCTCTTTCCCCATTTTTCTTGCCTGTCGCCCTCCCGCAGCACCTGGTTCAGAAACTACAGGCCCCGAGCACCCAGTCCGCCTGAGACACCTCAGACGTAACTTTCCTCCAGCCTCCAGAGGCAGAAGAGATGGTAACAGCGATGTGAGCACGAGGGAAGGAGGAAGGCAGAGGGGACAGGAACCAATTACCCACTGAGCGTCTTCTCCCATCTGTAGCGAGAGGCAGAAGGGAAGAAGCAGATATTAGTCAGGTGTGAGGCGATGCTGAACCAATTCCCAAGGGCTGGCGGCTCTGCTTAACCGTTTCCATCCATCCGTCGGGCGGGCAGCCACTCCTGAGGGACGGAGGCCGTGACCCTGCCTGCCACGAGAGCTGATTGCCACGGGGAGAGGCCTTGATAGCGCTGCTGTGAGCCCTGCGGGGCTGAGTGCTCGCTGTGATGCGGAGCGGTGAAGGATTGCTGCTCCAGCTCGGGATGGTCCAGAGCCGATGGGCAGCTTGGGGTTGGGAGCTTGCAGCACCACAAAACCCCAAAGCCAAGCCCAAAGCTGGCAGGCTTGCCTCTGGGTGAAGAGCACAGAGCCTCTGTCTGCGATGATAAGCAGGGGATGAACACAGAGCCCTGGCCACCCGACACAAAGCCCTTGAACAGGGCGTTTTCTTTAGTCCCACCACAGCTCCAGACCATCCTACCACGGCAGCGCTCAAGCAGCCACGTGGATTTGCAGGAGAGGCCAGGCTTGCCCTGCATCAGCAGGACCAGCACCAGCACCTCTTCCCAGCCCGCATCGGTGTCTTCACTTCGCATTAGTTGGTTTGGATGGCGTCGTGGCTGCTCTGAGAGCACCTGCCCCACGACTTCAGCTGCTGCGTGCGGTTATGCTGACTTATGAACTCCAGCACTGCTGGAGTTACTGCATCAGAAGGGTTTATTTGCATTTTAACAGTAGCTTGTAATGAAGTGACTCTGCCCAAGTGCTCATGTGATCCGGAGGGGTTACAATCACTTCTGCAACATGACGTGAGATATTTGGAGCTTCAAAAAATAACGGGAAGGAGGAGCCAGGGACTGACACTGCAACCACCATGGCTCAGCGACCAGGTTGCCTTGCATCTGCAGCACAGCCAGAGCTTTCCGAGCAGCTACGCATGTCATGGAGTGATAATTCACAGGTTAAAAGGAGACATTTGCTGCCTCCCCCCTCCCTCGCTCCCCAAACCAAGAGTTAAGCTCAAGGAGATGGCTGAGGGCATGCACTCAGGAACATCGCAGCGAGGAACACCAGGCACTTACTGAACAAAACTCAGGTGGCAGGGCTGACCGGAGCTGAGCACAGAGCTGCTAGCAGGCCGCTTGATCTGGGCTAATCCTGCTCAAGACATCTTCTTAACTGCAGGCCTGACCATGCACAGGCTGCCTCCTGGTATCTTGTTGCAGACTCGGCCGTGGCTCTCACAAAGACATTTTCAGTACCTTGCTTGCTGCCTCTTGTCTGTTTTCATGCCAAGGCAGGCTCGCAGAGCAGGACAGCTGCCCAGACCAAGGACAGCTCTGCCAAAGGTGGTGGAGGACAGGTCACACTGCTGGTGCTGCGGCCACTAGCTTCAGGAGCACTTACTGCTAATGCTTTGCCTCGCTGAATGATTTCCATCAGCAAATGAAATTAAGTGCTAACCATTTGGGTTTTCTGAAGTGTAAAAAAGCAACTCCCCAAAGCTCTAGCAGTCCTACTACGGTAACAACTTGCACAGCCTTTAGTAAGACATGAATGAGCAACCCACCAGAAGAGCTCCTTTTCCATATCAGCGCTGCTCCAGCAACGGCCATGTGCCCTTTGTCAGAAATCCTAACAGATGTCCTTTGTAGCTCATCAAACCAGAACAGCCTGGATGAAAGGAGACGCTCAGATCGTTGTGGGAGGCTGGAGGAGAGCCCTGGGGAAGCATCGCATCCGCTGCATAAATGGATTTGGGGCCTGAGCTACCATAGCCACACTCACGCTGTAGTTCCAGGAAAAGGGAAATGAAGCAACTTTCTTATGATTATACACAGCAAGTCACTTGCAGAGCCAGCAGAAGAATTTGGCACCCAGGGCAGACTGGGGGCTGCTGCTGGGCTTCCACAGCTAAGTGAGGCTCCCTACTCTGAGCAGATGAAGTAACTTCACAGCACGTTTTCTGAATAAAACGCTGCTGAGGCCCTAAGCAACCTGAACAAGCCAGGTCGTTGCCCACCGAGACCAAGCTTTGGCCTCTCCACTTAAAAGCGGTCAGACTGGGAGGGATCACACCAACAGCCTCTGCTCCCCAGCCGCTGGGATCAGCGGGCACTCGGGCCTGGAGGAGCAGGGATTTCTTCCTTGCTGCCAAGCCTGGAGCCCTGGAGGCCTGCAAGAGAGGCCAAGGTGATGCTCAGCTCCCAGCCCCAAATCACACTTCAGGGTAAGAGGAGTGCTGGGACGCAGCCCTCCATCGTGCAGGGGAGACAGGTGGGGTCAGCCCTCTAACACCCAACCTGGTTACACAGAGGGCAGCAGCTCCACCGAGAACAGCCCGAAGCCAGCACAGCAGCGCAGGTATTACAGAACACGCGGCTATTACAGAGCGTGGATATCCAGTGTTTATCAAACAGCCTTACAATTTGGGACATAAATCAATCTCACGAGCTGCCAGCCTTGAATCAATAATACTCTTGTAGATGAGTGGGTAGAGTATTAAATGAAATCCTTACATAACAGACAATCCAAGCCCGTCCATTCCTACAGATTTACTGCTCTGCCTCCGAGTTTCGAGCCAGCCCCTTTGGCTCCCTGCCACAGTGCCCAGCTCCCGTTAAAGGCTCGGCTCACACGGTGTGCCGGGCAGCAGAGCTCTCGTGCCCCGGGATTTTCAGAGCAAATGAGCACACAAAAAGGTTTAAAGACAAAATGACCCTGGCTTATTACAGTGCTCTTTGTAGGACTGCATCAAGAGTAAACGATGAGCTGGAGAGCTGCCTGTAGTCTGCACGGAGCGTAGCCGCTGGGATCCTGCTGCAAGGGGATGCAGCATCAAAGTCCAGCTCTCAGCGTCCTGCAACTTGCTGTCCGAGCAAATTTTGCTTCTCCCACATTAGTGGCTGCTATCACGGAGTAGCATTTCAGAGCTGGAGATCTCAAGCTTTGTAACCATGACCTTGGTCAGCATTTTACAGAAAAAGTAAGCAGAAGCGAGGAGGAGAAGAGCTGCGTGGGGCTGAGAGGGGCACACCGCGGGGCATACTCAGTTCTGGCTCTGTTCGCTGCAGAACAGCCGTGTAGCAAGTCTGCGCTGGTTAAAAGCGAAGCATATCTTGTTCTTGTACTAAAAGCTCCCCCCCTTTTTTTTAATTGTTAACACATGCTCAGCATCTGTGCACGCACGATATGCACGTTACGTTTAATACCAATTACAGGACTCGCTATGGAGATAAAATACGGGTTATTCCCTGAAGAAATTAACCTCTCAAGCAGCTGGAGTCTCACTGGCCATAGGATAAGAACCTAGCAATACCGAGGAAAATTCAAGCAAACAATATTAATCTGGTGTTCATCCAGTTTTATCGCATGCTGCGTCCTTTCAAATGCCTGCAAGAGAAAAACCCTATGGTTTAAGAAACAAATGCTGGATGGCATCTGCCGTAGAAGTTAACACTTCACTTATCTTCCCGGGTTAGTCCTGGTGGAACTTCAGCTGCAAGAGCATCCTTCTGAAGACAGACATCCTATCCCCAAAAAGAAGGCATTACCAAATATACAAGACCTGCAACCAGCAACCTGATCGAGTGGGAGGTGTCCCTGCCCACGGCAGGGGGTTGGAGCTAGATGATCTTTGAGGTCCCTTCCAACCCAAACCATTCTGTGCAGCATCCAAAGGGCTCAACCCATGACACTGACTGGATGTGACACACTGGCTGAGAGCCTGCCAGCAGCCTCTTCCAGACCTTCAGCTGCCTTTGCGACACTCGCAGCACTGACACCACCTCACCATGGCAGAACAGCCCATGATTTCATACATCAACTCGAGCACATCCCAAACCATTTGCTTCCTCTGCAGCAGAGAGGCTTAGTTAGTTATCAAGCAGTTGCATGCAAAATGGAAGCAGGGCGTGAGACTGCTCTGCTCTGACAGGTCACCCGAGGTACGTCCCCACTCAGGCTGTGCAGAAATGGTGCCAAAGGCATAATGCAGAAAATCTGCTGCATTTGAATGCCTCGTGTTCCTCTCGGGTCAGCTGAGATCCAGAAGGGATCTGCTTGTGATGAGCAGAAAACCAAGACTGACAGCAGGGGTGAGAGAAACTCCATCGCCGGCAGTCGTAAAAAGGACTGCAGGCAAAGCCCTGCTGGGAAACGCTCAGGGCTGCCTGAGGTCAGCCCCCTCCCATGGTCCAGTACCCTTCTTCAGACCCCTAAGGTGATAAGAGGGATGGGAAAAGACAGGCCAGAGCAGTGTGTACACACAGAGGAAATCTCTGCCCCACCAAACAGGCAGACTGTTTTTTGCAGCACAAGGGTCTAAAGTGAAATAAAGTCTTTCTGGTCTGAGCAAAGAGACAGAGACTGCTCACAGCACTCCACGCAGGGAAACAGGTGCCTCATTCCATCTTCCCAGCGAAGCAGCAGCTTGAATGCAACACCAAAAGGGCAGGGGCAGACGACCTTATTTCAAGCTCCAGCTCCACTGACTGCCTGAGCAGTGCTCGTCATCCCTGGCCATTTCTAGCTCCTGGGGAACGGCGAGGAGCTCAGCCCTTCTTCCAGGAGGCTCCTGGGGACACCTCTCACCCACTCACCACAATTACAAGTCAGGCACACGCGTACCTGCATTCTGAGCCTCTCTTTTTGGCCCTGCATAACCCTGCCTAAGCCTCAAGCGCCGATCCCCTTGGCTGGCCAAGCAGCGCAGAGATGCTGCCGAGCAATTTAGTTAATTCCAGCCCAGGGTAACTCAGCTGGGTTCTTTTTAAACACATGTCCACAGCAATAAAAAAAGACAGATCTCTCTCACTTGCACACAGACCAGGCTCGTTAGGGAATGAACAGCCAGAGAAATATGGAGATTTACCAGGACAAAATTCGCCTGTACATGAGGGATAAGGAGAGGACGGGACATTTGATCCAAGAGAACTCCAGCAGAAAGCATTCTGGGGAAAAAACATCATTCAGGGTTTTGTTTAGTGCTCTCCCCATCTAATAACGCAGCTGAGACAGTGCTCGCTGGCACACACAGCCCCAGGCACCACTTCTCCCCATCCAGAAACAGTCACTTTGTTAGCTACCACCCCACAGCCCATCCATTTATTTAAGGCTCGAGAAAAATATGAAGTAAAGGACTACTATCATGTCAATTAACAGCTCTCCTGCCCAAGTGGGTCACTGAATTAGGCCCATTAATGCCAACTGATAGAGAAATATTTTCCCCAAACTCAAGCTTTAGTCCTTCTGCCGTGTCCGTTTATTTGCCTCTGATACTAACAAGGAACAGAGGGCTACAAGAGGTGGAAGGAGGGCTACAAGGAGGCTGGAAGACGGCACAAACAGAGAAATTTAACTCCTGGTCATTTTGAATTGCCGCTGTTTTCTGCGATGCCTCAGCACAATTAAGGATTCTGCAGTTTCTGAGTTACAGCTCTTGCAATGCAGAGCAAAGGCTGCAAGGGTACTGCCCTGCGCTGTGCATTCCCAGCAACTTGGGCTGAAACTTGCCCTCGTCCCCTACCCCTGGGAGAACAGTGGTTTCCCCAGCTGCCATCTGACCCCCAGACGGCACACAGACTGAAGTGTATCTGCCCTCCGCGATGCCGTTACGGGTTAGCCTGTTTCCAGTTCGTCAGCTCATGAAACACCAGAGCTGGAGAGCTGTTTAATGTCTGCTTTGCTAAGATTGTGGCAGCTTAAGGAAGTATCTTTGGCAAACAGGAATCCAGCGCAGTAGGGGTCCTACACCTGCTTCTCCTCAGGACTGAAGTACACCTAAACAGGCCCACAGACAACTCGGCCCAGCTCACTGGAAGCCAAACCTCGCACCAAAGCCAAACAAATCCACTGCAGGTCTGCAACCCACACAGCTGTCCTCACCGGGGTGGTCTTATTTGGGTTCCATGGTGCAAACACAGCTAGCCTGCTCCTTATCCCACTGGTGAGCCACAAGGCTGAACGCATCCCGGGCTGATGGTGACCCCTTCTCCCTGCCTGGCTGCCACCAGGGTAAGACCGCAGCCCCCAGCTCCTCTCCGCTGCAGCGGTTTCCTCGCTAGCAGATTGTCTCACTGCAGCTCGTTCTCAGCTCTCACCCCAGAGCAGATGCAACGTGTGATTATTCATACTCGGGGCCTGACCCTTTTAGGGCCCTGAATACCCTCCTGTGGCTGCTGCAGCAAGGGGGGGGCTGTGCAGAGCGCTTCCCTCTCGACCTAACTGCAATTAAGACATTACTGATACCAAACCACGACACCCTCTGGAGAATATATAAATGAGGTGACCCAGGGCTACGGCCTGCAGCCCTGAGCTTTGCATTGAAATTCAACAGGGTTGGGAACGGGGTGGAACAAATGCCCTCATGAATGGGAGTCAGAACTAATTACACAACAGTGTGGCACTTTACATCTTTAAAACAACTTTCTAGATTTTTTTTCTACAGGCAGAAAAAGCATGAAAACATGCCCAGTACCACGGGGATTCTACTGCATGCAGCAACATTCGTTTTAGAGCAGGAAAACCTGCTGAAAAATTGGTACTGCTTAAATCCTATTGGAGTTTTAGGTCTCAGCACTGGGGAGCTTAAGGATCCGAGCATTACAAGCACAAGCAAAGGCTTTGCAGACATGAGCACAGCTCCAATTATTTCACATCAGCTGAAGGTAAAGAGCACGCTGCTTACCAGGCTGTCCAGCCCTCCTCCCAGGAGGTCCACGGCACCCATCTGCATGGAGGACACTTGGGGAACGTTGACGGGGGGTCCCAGGTCCAGGTTGAGAAGGTCGCCCAGAAGGTCGCCCTGCGATGGGATGACCTGGGGCTGCTCCAGGTTCGTAGTGGCTGTTGTGCCCACGGGGCTATCTCCTGCATCAGTGCTGCGGGTGGGAGGAACAAGAGGCAGAGAAGAGAGATGTCAGGCACCTTCAGCCTCCAGCTAGAGATTGCTAGCATGGGGGAACGCAACAAGAGGTGGCCCAAAGCAGAAGGCAGCTAAAGGGTTATCCCAGCAGCGGACCTAACCATTGCCGTGTACAAGGTGCTGTTCTGGCAAGTGGCCCTTCAACACATGCTTTGAGCACTGGGACCTGCTATGCATTGTGCACGATTTGCAGTTCAGAAACAGGAATTTTCAGGTGTGAAATCCTTCCCCCCCCCCCTGCAGAATCACAGACCTCTCCAAAATCACGAGCCTTATGTATTACATAGACTACAGCACTGAAAACAGATATTTCCCTACTCAGAAGAAGCCAAATAAGGTGATTTTTAGCCCCCTGGACCTGGAGAGCTACACGTAAACCTGCAAAAATGTCAATTTCCTCAGAGACCTAACACTGACATAACCCCTAAGCCCTTACTCTAACTGGTGCAAACTCGCCCACTCCCCACAGATCCAGATTTAACACCTTCTACTGACCTGCACCAAGGTCCACCACTTTCCTAATTAAAGACCTCGATCTAAAACTGGTACCTCCCTTCACCAGTAGTTTCCTTTTCTCTGCATTAGCAGACATGTTAATTACCAGAAATGACTCTTAAATTCCTAAAGTTTCTCACCAGAAACAGTCTGGCTATGTTTTATATCCATTTGCCACTGAGTTTTACAAGGGGAAAAAACACAGTAACACTCACCGTAGCTCCTGGAGAGCTCATTACAACATATTTATTCTTTAAATCCAGACACGGTAATATTTTAGATAACTTCAAATCTATTCTGTGTCCTGCTGCCAACAGAAACCGATAGAATTATTTCCAGCTCGTATTACTGTGGATGCAGCCAACAGGTAATTGCATAGAAATGCCCTGGGAATTAGTGTACTGACAAGGTGTTTTAACACTGGGGCTCTTTTCTAAGGATCGCAGCTGCTGGTTTTGAGTAGCCATGATCCTCTTCCTTATCCCTACTCAGCTGCTGAGGGGAAAGCTTTAGCACTACAGTGTAAGCTGCTACCAACTTCAGAGCCAAGAGGGAAAGATGCAGCATAAGGGCTGCTGAATGAATTAGTTACCAGGCAGTGACAGAAAGGATCGAAAGCTTCTTTGCATTAAAAGCTTTAGACCTCTAATAGCACTAATATTAGCTGTCCTCTCTGCTTCTGCCTTCGGCGGGGAGACTTCTGAGGATGCTGAACAGCTAGCTAAAACATTTCTGAAGAGCGAGTGGTTACCGTGATCCACTCCCACCCCCAACCTGAGAACGGGAAAGAACAGCATGTATGAGCAGAGGCACATTACAAGCTGGTAGTGCACACACTTGGTTCGTTCCCAGTATATAATCCCTTTAACACTACACCTCTTCAACACTTACTCATCCTTCTTCTGATGGAGATAAAGCAATCCTTCAAGGTCTTGTTTAACTGCAGTTGCCCCAAAGCCCAGCAAGAAATTAGGAAAGGACGAAGCTAAGTCAGTTTGTATTTAAAATAACAAAACAAAACAACAACAACAAAAAACAACCAAGCCTTCTATTTGCTGTACAGAACAGACCTCTTTAAGGAGATTTGTATATCCACTTCTGTATTTTCTCTGACAGGAAGATAGGAATTAAGACTGAGGGGTATAAAGGGCCAAAAGACTTGATAAAGGCTTTCTCGCTTAAAGTCTTGGACAGTGGCAAGCAGTTGGGTTTCCTGTCCTACAGTGCTTTGTGTGGAAACACACCTCTGCATCCACTGCGAGGGAGTGTATTCTGCCAACCACAACCACCTCCTCCTACGTTTGCACACAGAAAAGCACCAAACAGCTAATTCTGCCCATCTACTCAAGGAAAAGCTATCTTTACTCTCTTAAGCCACATTCATTGCAGACATCCCCACACTCCCACCTCTATCTCACTGCACCATCTGAAGGAAAACCTCGGTCTGTAGTGGACAGGTCAGCCACCAGAACGGTCATCACCAGAGTGCAGAAGTAGCAAAGATGACTCCAAACAGCTGGCTGATGTTATCTGCCACTGGACACCCTTAAACTTCTCTAAAATGACAAATTTTCATGTACCTCTTTGTGCATCTTTTCACACACTCTCAGCACTAGGAAAAGGCAAACTGGTTTCTTAGCATTCAGTAAAAGTGTACTGGCTGCACAGATTCAGGCTTGCCACAGCCCTGCAGCTGGGAGCTGCTCTCTATACTTTCACAGCTGCAAGCAGCCACTCAGTACACTGGAACACAGTGCAAGGAGGCCTTGGCATCAGCCTGATCAATCTGTCTTTGGTTAAAAGGAAAGCGGAAAGTCACAATAACGGGGCCTCTTTACGAGTGACCTCACTTTGGAGAAGCTTGGCATGTCACTAACAACACCACGTTTTTGTTTTTTAATTTACCAAGCAGGCTAAAGCACTGCATCAGCATTCAGCCCTTTACACTTGCCCGCAGCTCTGGGTTCCTCATCTTACCACTGGTGATTAAGCCCTGAAGGCTTTCTCCTGAAGTAATGGGTAATTCAGTAGTAAGCAACACAAGAACAATGTACAACACTGCTATAAGCAGAAAAAAATGGGGAAAGTTGGCTGTCTGGGCACTAGCTTCGAGTGTGTTGTATACACAGAAACTAGTAAAAAGATTACTCCTTGCAGTAGCTGAATTCCTTGAGTTAATTAAACCCCTCTGTTCATTACTGAAACAGCAATAAACGAGAAGGGTGCTAACATGGGAGGCCAAAGCTACCCCGACTCCAGCTCATTTTGCTATTGTGGCAAATCTTGAAGCTGAGGGAAGCATCCACTGCTTTTCTTGCCTGACTGGTAGACTTGTGCTTGCTGGTCCTGGGTCAGTGCAGCCAGACTTGATTTCATAGGCAGGGAGAAAACAACTCAGCTTCTCAAAGCTAGTCATATGACAGAAATAGCTTTAGTTGCTAAGAATAGCAGAGAAGTGGTATCAGAAAATAGAAAAGAAGCAGCATCGCACACTGATTTATCAGTGCAACGGCAAAAAATAGCACTCCAAATGTCACTTTGGGAATATTATTAAAAGGTAAGCCTGGATGCTTTGCCTCCTGCTGTAAAGCACACTTAGATTTGTAATTAATACCATTAGCAAATAGCACTGCTTACCTGAATGAGGAACCATGGGAACAGGCTCAACAGCAGCAGCACCACCACAGCCCGGGACTGCTGCAATGCCTGCTCTTGCAGACCTAACCCACTTTCAGGACTGTGATTATGGGGAAACATTAAAGCTCCAGATAATAAGCCGAAGCATTTTTTCCCCAAAGGTTAGACAGAACAACATCAGTCTAGGCATTTTGTTTTAAGCCTGAACAGTTTTCAATGACAGGGCCTAGACGGCTTTTACGCTCCCCTTGCTTTACAGGCACCAAGTAAGAGAGGTAGCCTTGTTCATCCTTCCCCATTTCACATTCTAACCACAGAAGATCCCGGTTCTTGCCAGTTCCAGGAACCTGGTATTATTCTATGCAACTGAGGCTTGTAAAGCTGTCCCATCACTGAAGCAAAATCTTACACAACCAAAGTGTACCCTTGTGTAAGACACTTGCTTTCACTGTTCCTTCTCCTGAAGTACGCCCTTTCACCACCTATCCACCTTCTGCTTCGTTAGCCCAGCTGTTATGCCAGAGACCTTACAGCCAGAGTCTTCCCCTAAAACACTGAAGTTTTTGTGTGGGGAGAAGCTATAAGATACTTTCCCTGTCTTTTGACCCAGGAACTCAGAAGCTACACACCCAGAATTAAATCCTACAATGAAATGGCTCCTTGAATGATCCACAAGCCTCTACAAAAATCAGTAAAAAAACAAGGAGTGTTTTAGAAGACCCTTGTGTCTTTAAGACTGCTTACTAGCAAGAAACAACCGAACCTGCTCATTATCACCATCATTGCCTCAGCTTACCTCCCGTGGTGAATTGGCAAGTGCTTGCGGTGGATACCGTGGCTCCCCTCCACGAAAGCGTTGGGTGGCTTGTGGTACACCGAAGCCAGAGATCCAATATGGCAGATCAGCTCGTCCAGCAGAGTTGGTTCAATCAGATCGGTCTCTTCAGAAATCAGGGGCTTTTCTGACAGGACCACTTCTTTGGCAGTCACCGGGTCCGTGGAAAGGAGGCGCCAGTAGATGTAGCCACGGTCCCGCAGGTCTGGGTTGTCAGAGTCCTACGACAAAGCAATGCATCAGTCAGTTCTAAAGGGGACTAACTCCTCCGATCACTTAATTTTTCTAGCAGTGGTTCTGGTGGATTAAAAAAGAAAACAAAACATGAAACAACCATCCAGTAGTGACAGTCATCAATTTCAGAACGAAGTTATAAACGATTGTGATGAACATCACAAAATTAAAAATAAATCCCAAAGCATTAATGCCTGGCTTCCTAACCAAAGAGTTGACCCATCTGGTCAGGGGGAAAAAAGCTGCTGGATTTACACATCCCCCCGCTGCCCCATCCCACAGAGCTATCAACTGCTTTCCAACTTCTCCTGACACTTAAAAGAAATCAGAACTCCAAGCGGTTGTGGACAGGACAAAAGAGGGTGAATCAAAATGACCACTGCATGCTAAGAATAAACATGTTATATTCTGTATTGGCAACAGAAAGATCCAGGATTCCTAGAAATATGCGCCTTACGCAAGGGCATTCACTGGACAGAGACCCTGCAGAGCTACAGGAGGGATCTTAATAAGCAGTACTCTTCACAACAAAAGAGGCCTTATTTATCCTGCACCTTAGTTATCTAATGAAGTATGGGGAGATACTAATGGTACGTGGTAAAGACACCTCATCAGTTCTCCAGCTGTCAATAATATCCTAGTTTTACTGCAGACAGCCCTGCCGCTGCATGAATTAATTCCTCTCCATTTCAAACAGCTCTGCCCAGAACAACAAAGTAAGTGGTGATAGCTTGCAGCTAGTGTTCTAGGGATAGAGAGGTGCTGGGGTTTTATGCTGTAGCGTAACACGTTCAAACTGTTCATTGAAGAAAGAGCTGGGATTTTTTAATCCCCACATCAGGGGAATAACAGGGTAGATGCTACCGAGGTTTTTTTCCTGTAAAATTCTGGCAGTTTATCCTACACCTCATTAGCCCTCCTCCTTGGCATTTCTTCTGCTCTTCTGTGATCTCATTCACATTGCTGCTGACCTGCTGTAACCTGCCTCTCTGCCCTCTGTCTCAAGGCATTCGCAGGCACACAGCAAAACCTCTGCTTATAACGAAGCTGGGCACACTAAACTCGTTTTGCTCACAAGGACCTAGATACATCGTCTGGGTCAACTGACAGATTTCTCTGCAGTGCTGTTTTTCAGTTTGATGGCGGAGTTCTGAACTCTTTACACCCGTTGCCCCTAGCAATCCCTACCAGGATATCCTCATCCTGCCTTCAGCAGGCAGTTCAGGATCAGACAGGGCCTTTGCAAAGGCAGACATGAAAAGACCACGCGCTCCTACCTACTTTCAGGCACATCCAGATTCAGGACTGACTGTTTCTTCTTACAGCCAAATAAACAGACTTGAAACTTTAGTAAATCTACTGGAACAAGAGGCTCGGATCTTTCCTTTCCACATTTCTCCTAATTCTCCAGTCTCCAGGGCCTGCATGCACACCTGCAGAGCATACCAATGAACCTGTGCTAGCTCAGTTACCCACCCATTCCAGGCAGACAACAGCAATGAAGATGTAGAGGCTCTGTACCATCCGTTAGGTTCCAGGCTTGCTAGGGACCTTGATCACTACTCCACATCTGTGTCCCTCCCATCCCCAGCTGCTTCAGTGCTATTTTTACCAGTGTTGGCTGGATTACACTGGCTCCTGCTACAATCACACCTGCAGTTTGCTGCGCAGACCTGCCCTAAGAGGCACTCAAAGTGCAACAATACCCAAGCTGGGGAAAGAAACACATGTGTAATTACTCTCCCACTCAAGTGAAAAACAGTATCTCTACCTAGAAATCAGACCTTGAAGCAAAAGTGTTTTTCAGCCAGTTATCCTACATTGACTTATTATTCATATAAAATACAAAAAGCCAGACTGAATCAACATTTGTGACAAACAGAGAAAAAACAGACGCCTATTATATTCCTAGGGTGCCATTAAGTGTTTTATGACTCAGCAGAGTGGGTTTTAACACTTAGTACCTTTCCTCTGTTGGCTTAGACAAATGACATACCCAGCCTCTGGCCCAGCCCTCTCTAAAGAAGAGCCAAGGGCCCGCCTAATAGCAGATTTTGAACACTCGGAAGCAAGAAGAGCAGGCTAGGTTTCTTGTCCCTGCCTAATGCACCACCCCCTGCAAGATGAACAGAAGTACCAAGAAGTCCATAGCCATGACTTTTTCCAGCAAAGAGGGCCAAAAGGCTAGCTGATGACTGTTTGAGCAGAAAACCTGGAGTCGACTGCTGCCCATTCATTGCTGTCAGGACTATTTACATCAGTTGGTACAGCAGGCCTGGAGAGGAAATGCTCTTTTTGGGCTACATCACTGCACAGGGAGTGCAGTAGGTTTAGCTGAGGTCTCACTCCTGCCACCACCACATCTCTGCTTCTGTCCTCCAGAGCTACAGCACTCCTTTCTTCCAGCTCAAGCCCAGCCCTACCTGCAGTGATCTGAGCTCACAACCCCGCTCCTCATGCATAATGAATCTGGAATCCTAACCCACTGTTACAGCCTCCAACAAAGCTGCCACACTGGTTGACAGTATCCAAGTAGAAAGGAAAAAACCTAAACCTTATTTCTTTTGTTTTTATAGCATCGTTTAAGCTTTGCTGTTCACAGAACAAAGTCTTTGCTTGGCCCTATCCCTCTGTCAGAGCAGCAGATGTTTTAACTGCAAGCCACCTTTCAAGGAGAAGGCATTTGGTTTCTTCAGAACTCTACCCTGCGCCTAACATTCAATTTGGTGGGGGAATGTGGAGGGATTTAGGATGAAGCAAGAGCTAAGAAGCAGAGAGCAGACGCCAGATGGCATGGTAACAGGCACAGAGCAGCTCTTAATGGAGTCAACCCCCTTCTCTTTGGGAGAGAGGAAAACATGCCTGAACCCTGTCTACCAGGGAGGCTGATCAGTCTAGCAGATGGGACACAGCACACTGCAGGCCAGCACATGGGCTGGAGGACTCTGGTTCACTGTGCATCTTGGCTTACCTGTGTGGCCAGGCTGAGGACCTGCTGAACCAGCTCCTGGGTCTCAGAAGGCTTTTTTAAGAACAGCTTCACAATAGCAGTCAGCAGGGTGAGCTGCACCTAAGAGAAAGGTATGCAGGAGAGAGATTAGAGTCGGCTTTGCTTTAGCAATGTGTCCTGGGTCTCAACATCCTTTACTAGTATGAAATTCACATCCCATGTTTTCTAACATCACACTATTCTTTGTCAGGGAAACCCAGTATAATGAGACTCAGACTCTTGTCTATTGTAAAACACTTTTGCAAACAAGTCCCTGATCAGTACACTGAGATTTATGTAATATTGTGATGCATCTCATCACCATTCTTCTGTATGTTCTTGTCTCTAGTAGGGCTATTCCCCAAGAAGTATCCAACATTCAGAAAGCCCTACAGCTCTGTCTTAGCCACCCACAAAAAAAAAATAAAAATGTTTGGGAGTTAAGACCACAAAACAAGTCTGCAGAGTCCCAGGAGTTTTATTTTAGCTAAATACTGAAGTTTTCATTGGGCGGTATTTCTGACCACCACAGTAATATTTACAGTTGGTCCCACAGACACACTGCATGAAACACTACAGACAAGATGTGTAACACAATTTTTACCTGAGTACTTTCATCATGAAAGCCCTCCAGAAAACTCTCCAACAGCTCATCTGCATTGTCAATCCTTTCTGCGTATTCACCCACTATCCAGATCATGGCAGCTCTGGCATCTGGCTCATCCAGGGAATCCAGGTTCTCACACAGGGTGGCAATGATGCTTTCGTACCTGATTTATCAGAATACAGGTGGGTTACTAGGGTGAATTCAACTTGCATTACTCCATCTCAGCCCACAACATTCTGCAGAGAATCCTGCACTGAATTACAATGTCTAGTATTTCTACGCAACGTGAAATAAACAGCATTTTCACTCAACTGACAATATTCCTAGGGTTTTTCTTTCCCCAGGCTGAGTGTTAAGATCTCACAGGGTTCTCAAGAGCTTCACAGTTTCTGTAATAGCAAGACCACCCAGATGTGGAAATCAAGACAAAGCTGCCTCCCTTTCATTTTTGCTAAAGGGATGTTTTATCCAAACAGGTCAAACCATGAATCTGTGCCCGACCCTGCAGCCTCACTGGCATCTTCAGACTTCAACTCTAAAACTAGAGACTTCAACTCTAAAATTGGATATTACACTTCCCCAAAGGCTTTGCTGTTAAACAGACAATACCCCACACTCGTTATTTAGCTTCCCCGATCCCCGTGGGTGGGTATTCCTGTCATAAGCACGCAATCCATCTTCTAACTGACAGCAGAAATTGCCAGAGAGACCTGCAGATGTCCCATATTACTTTTTAGGTGATCATGAAGTCTCTGCTGAAAGACACTACTGCACTACTCTGTAGCTGAAGAGACAGTGTTTTATTGCACAAACTGCTTAAAATAAGATGAATACTGCCCAAGCCAGAGAGAACACTTGATGGAGAAAGCCAGCAGCATTTTGTTCAGCACAATCTGCCTGGAATTTCAGACCATGAAAGCCATGAATTTCCAGGAGATTTTATATAAGCCTTCTAGAGGAAACGAGCAAAAACAGAAGCCTAATGCTGCAAACTTGGTCAAATTTTCCTTCTGGCATCCTCCACAAGATCTTTACTTGCTTTTGATGAAGTCTTATACTTAGCATGCATACAGAGTTGGGGGAAGGAAAAGCTTTCCACTCAAATTAATTCTGTCAGGCTGGCATCTTGTCTGGAGCCGACATCTGAATCCTGCCACACTAGCAGCGAGGACCAGAACAGACACTGCTTTTCCGAAGGAAAACCACCTTGGCTTCAGTGGCCTGGTAAGCTATGCTGACTGGGGTTCGCATTGCTGGACTGTGATGATAAAACAGACAAAAGCTTCCAAAAACGATGTAGTACTTTCACCTACTTGTTGGGGTACTTGCGGAAGATGTCCCTGATTACCACGATGGCCTCCTGGACCACGTAGTTGACCTTGGTCTGGATGAGGTCCAGCAGTGTGCTCACACAGCGCTCCGCAGATTGCTAGAGGGAAGAACACAAGCAGCATAATTAAAACAAGTTGAAGAACTACTTCTTCCATGGCCCATGCTGAGGAACCTGGTATGTATGAAGAAGGGCCAAGAGGGGAAAAAATAAAAGCACTACAGCTGCCAACTCGATATGTGTCCAGAAAACCCTGCTGGGTGACAAGTGCCTGTTAACCAGGGAATTTACGACACTAGACAATGGAGGGAACAACTGACCCCAACTCCTGTAAAAAATAAATAAAAATGGTCAAAGCAACCGTGCCAGTAGATGGTTGGACGATCATGCCAGAGACATTAAGAAAATTGCCTGCATTACTACTTACATCACCCTCGTGCTGGCTAGCAGGTGAAACATGTCACTGAATGAGCTCTCTTGGACTTGGCCAAGCCATGGCAATCAGGGCTGGGAGACTTGGGGGTGAGGTCACTAGCAATGTGTGAAAGTACAGTCATAAACAGAAATCCAGCTGTTGCCAATGCAGCTTTCACACTAAGTTCATAATTCCCTGCCACGGACCCTGTAGGATAACAAGGACTGGTCGCTGGCACGCTCCAGGAACAAGAGCTTGAATTAGAGGCAAACAATTCAGGGAGGTCTGTTCCCAAATAGCAGTGATGCAGGACAACACAGGAGCAACAAACTCCAGCACTAGAAAGCCTGAAATAAGGATAGTGATTTGGCTATTAGCAGAGCACATATGAAGCCTCATTACACAGCTGGTGATTAATGTGAGAAGCAGACTGCTCATGACACTGCCTAGGCAGTCACCATCAGCACATTCATAAAGCATTCAGGATCAAGACAGATGTCGTAGGGCACAAACAATAGCATCGTAGGTGGATTTTTCAATTCAAGTGAGCTAATAGTCCCCTCCGCTTTCACAGCTCTCAAGGCTGGGCAGGAGGCAGAGGAATGAAATGGCATTTGAGTAAGTTGCAGGAAACAGTTTTTTTTGAGAATGGGCAAAAATCTCAAGGACAAACCTGGTGACTTGTACGGCTAAATTTAGGACAAGCAAAGACTAAAAACCTCACTGTGATATTTTTCTGCCCTCGTGACTGTTGCAGTGGTATCTTACAAACACAGCCTACAAGCACAAACAGTGGCAATGCCAGCATGGGGATCAGCCAAGAAGGCTCTTTATAAACCAGCATTTGCACTATCTTTGCAAACTGGTACAATGAGACTCTGCCCTGAAATCCACACCAAATAAAAATAATTAAACTCCTCTGGTTTTGACACCTCTCCCCCCCAGCATGGCTTTGTATGCACTACGCCACTACAGAGGCAGTGAAAAGACAGTCTGACAACATCCTGCTCTGATCTCTTCTCTTGATCAGGAGATTTGAGCCTGGGAACTGGATGACTCTTCAGTTTCCTGGAGACTGACCAAGGGCCCTGGCTCAACACACAGACCAATGGCACTCTCAGCAGGAACCTCACTCAAAGTCCTTACAGGCTAGATGATCCAGAGCTTGTAATTTCATCTCTTGCAATTTATCAACTGACCTTAAGATTTACCTGGGGTAAATCTGTCCTAAGCCAAATCCTCTTTACAGCATCTACAGCATCATTTGCTGTTTACAGCTCAAGCAAATGCAGCCCTCTCAGAGCTTACAAGCAGCAAAGTTTCAAGAGATGAAGATTTCAAGGAAAAGCAAATTAAGGCTTATTTTTCTTTTCTTTAGATGCTTTGAAGCATGAATTTTCCAGGAAGAGTACAACATCCACTTTGAAATACACAGTATTGATTTCGAGCCCAAGAGTCCCTTGGAAAGCAAGCCATCACGCGGGCACATGCTCAGCAGAGCTGTCCTCAAGTCCCTGCAACAAAACACATCCCAGCTCACCCCATCCTTTGTAAACACAGTGCTGTTTGAAGGTGGATGTCCCCGGGGGCCGCAGTGCTCTGCAAACTGATGAAAGAGTGCCCCCAGAAGAACAGCTCTCGAGTTGGCATGAGAAAGGACAACCAACCAGCCAAACTTGCTTTGGTGTTCTGCAGCAACCGAATGAAAGTCTGCAAGATGACTGAATTACCACACTCAGTCATAAGCCTCAAAGATTTCCAAGAGCTCGTCTGCTAGCAGAATGTCCTGGAACCAAGACAAATCCCCCTCTAACACGGTGCCTGCTGCTTCTCCTTTGCTCTAGAATAATCACTGTTCTTACGATATCCGTGTCATTTCCTTTTCCTCGGAGGGGAACAGAAGCAGAGCTTTGTTTCCTTACAACCAAAGGGGCAGATGGCTTCTTCATCTACTGCTGCCCGTGGAACAAAACCAACAGACAACCCCCAGATACCCCACAGATGCCTTCACCCTATGCTAAACCACACAGTCTGCTGCAGACGCACCCAGGCTAACTCTGACCCTAGCTAGTCTATCCTTGCAAATCAATCCGACGTCCCCCAAACCCATATGACAACTTAAACCTGGACAAAATCCACTAACCTTGCTATTCAGCATGCGTATTGCTTACATTTCCAAAATGAGCAGCACTGCTACTCAGCACCGTGCACTGCTGCACAACAAAGGTACTGCCACGCTCGCTCTATGGCTCAAGTCACAGCAGACAAATTTATTTTACTGTCTTACTCTTCTAGGAGAGATAATTAGACAAAAGGTAGGATCCTTGAAGGCAGAGCTGAGGTTCCCTGCGAATACTCATTCATCAACAGCTCCTGCCGGCTGCGTCCTATGTCAAAAAGCAGATTTCTAAGCCTTGGGAACCTGGACACTGATGGCTGTGAAAATGCTCTTCCATTAGTCATAACTCACAGAACAAACAGCCTCTAGTAAACACAGATGCGCTGGGGACAGGGATTAACCTAGAGATGAGGACACTGTAATGAGTTGTTCTATATTTGCCCTCTTAAATTTGGCTCTTGTCAGAGGAGTAAACAGACCTCATCTTATCAGCAGTGTCTTCAAAGGAGCGCTGCTGAAAAAAAATCAAGGTTAACTCTACTAATTGAGAGATTCTCAATTATACCATTAGAGGGTCACTGCAAATTTGCTGGGGCATTACCATCAGCCCTGTGTGCATTGAATGCAACTCTGGCATGGCTGCCAGGATAGGATTGAAGAGTGTAGAAGATGAGGGTGAGGAAGGGTAAAAACTTCTAAACCACCTTGATGCTGCAAGAACACACCGCCTGTCATGTGAAACCAGGGCAGACACAGGGCCAAGTCCTACTGAGAAGTCCCTGCTGGGCAGTAAAGCAAGCTTGTGCTCCGCAGAACAAAGACCCCAACAAAAAGGGCTGCCACCAGCTCCTTTTAACTTCTCAGTAGCCCTCTTTCATGCTCAAGAGCATTTCCTACTGTCACTGCTGTGCTGCAGGCAACGCGGAGGGGGCACTCTGTATTTTGAAACGCAGACTTGACACAGAGGCAGTGATCACCTGCTCTGTTGGCCCCACTTACAAGGAAGCCCGCTGCAGAGATAAGCCTTTACAGGCCAAAGGAGGGAAGAGGAAGCTGCACAGGAAGGGGCTGTTGATTCTCTCGAGAGGACAAAGTTGGTGCCCTCTTTGTGCAGACTTACAGTGGTTTAGCAACAAGGGAAACCTGTGCACTGACAGTGTGCTCAGCCAGGCATGATTAGGTTATTTAAATCTGCTGCCAGTCAGTGCTCATGGGAATACACTTTAGCAAAAGCTAAATAAGCTCAGCTGAAATTAGACCACTTATGTGACATTTTACACTCGTTTATCAGTTTACTGAAAAGTATCAACAGCACAGCATAAGTCATCTCTCTCTTTGCAGCCTTTCTGAGCTCCTGTCAGGCACACTGGATTTATTTGCAGGGAGTTTAACAAATTAAAAGCTGTTCTATTACGAGCATTTGGTGGATGTTCAACTGGCAGAGGACATTTCAAACTGTTGTTTTGGATAACTGCAAGGGTTCTTGGGAACGTATTTGCATAAGCAGCTAGGTTAAAGAGAGAGCATACCCCAAATGAAGCCACAGGCTACATGGACCTTCAAAACTAGATAAGCAGATGGAGTGAGTCCATGTTTGTACAAGTTGTTCTTAAGGGATCCCAGACTCCCTAACTCTTCGTATGTGTTCTGTTCAGCTGAAGGGAGGAGGGGGGATACAAAACATGTAGTACTGAGTTCCTCTGCACAATCTCTTTTCCTTCCCCCTTCAAAAGGTCAGACCACAGATGTTAAAGGAGGACCTTGTGGATAAGTGGTCATTGTTCCACTGGTGCCAACACAGTAAAATATTCCATCAAGAACGATTTTGCTGCCTTGCCCTGTCTGCAAGCTGAGGTCTGAGAGAAGAACATTACCCTCTTGCAATGTACTCAGACAAAGCTTACAGCTCTGCTGTTCAGCTGGGGCATGATGTATCCAGGTCACCGTCACCAGCACAGGAGCAAAGAAATTTTGCATAATATGTGAAGGAGATGGAAAAGCCTAATATTGTTTTTGAAGCCTGAGAAGCATGGAAAACCTCACGTTTCAGGTACTTGCCTCAACCTTGATGGCACAGCGACCGATTGCTCGGACAGCCTTGCGAACAAAGTCAACATCCACCTCAGTAGCGTACTCCTTCAGCTCTGCCAGGACCTGCAAAGCAAGCACACCAACGTGAGGCCGCGGTCACACTGGGAGAACACCCACCCGACAAGCGATGCCACTTGAACAACAGAACACAAGCAGGATGAATTCTTCCACAGCTAGCCACACACACTCAAAGCAAACACAGTCAAAGCCTGCAGTCGATGTCTACCTCTGAAACCAACACTGTTGGGAGGAAAAATGGCTTGGAGTAAGCAGCCAAATGTGGTTCAGGCTGGCTGAAATCAAAACATGGCTCCATCAAGATTCCTTGATCAAAAGTTGGAGGCAAGATCAGCCCTGCCAAGCTTTAATATTACAAACTCCTCCTTAGGGTAAAGATATAGCTAAGTAGGGTTCACGTATCCATGCACATAGGTTTTATGTAGTTTATTGTACTTATTGTTCTACAGCCACTGTATCCAAAGCTCTAAGCAACAAGTTCTGATCTCTCCTTTTCTGTGCTGAGATGAATCCCTGGATCCCTGCTGGATCAGGAAAGAGGAGGAGGAGATCCGAAGACATCCTGAAACACCTCTACAGATTAAAAACAATAAACATTTTTCCTCTCTTAAGATTTCTTTTTCTGGGGGAGAGGGGGAGACAGGGACTAAGGGAAACTGAACAAGGGCCTAAAGCAAGACCTACTGGGATCTTACACACCACTAAATAAAAACCCACTTTATCTTAAATAAAATCACTTTAAAAATGATTACAAAAAAGACCCTGTGCAGTTTATACCCTCTCAAAATCCTGTGTTTCAGTTTCTCACACATGACATCAGGGATTTCACGTTGATATCACCAATAGATTGCAAGGGAGAACTGAACAGCACAAAGCAAGACAGTTGTTTGAAAAATCTATAGTGAATGCCAGTTCCTCAGAACAATGACAAGATAAAGAGGCCTTGAAGGGCCAGACTGCAGACAAATAAATCTACAAGGAGTAGACGGGACATCTGTGTTTTGAAGTTTTATTATTGCCTTGGATGATCTACACTGCACAGAATTTAGTACCCAGGTTTGGTAGTTTATGCCTTCCAAATGCTGCTCGAGTCTGAGCACCTCAGACACAAGTACTGTGCTGCCGTGGTCTAGAGCAGGCATGCAGATTAAGCGCCTTGACAAGCTGCACGGGGAGGAACAGAGTGGAAGCCTGCTCTCAGTGGGTCTCATTTCTGCGCATATTTCTGACAAAGCTTAGGTTGTTTTAGGAATGTCTCTTTAAAACCAGGAAAGGATTTATTTATTAGTCTGCAGATCCCAGCTCCAGACCGTGCCCCCCAGACACTACTGCCTTTCATCCAAACAACTTGCATTATCTAAACATTATGCATTAAAATTGGTACGGAGCCTACCAAGAATACATAGAAAATTCTGAATACATTCTCATGGAAACTGATTTTTAAAATGTTTTCCATGTACCCATCACAAAAGGGGCATGAATTACCTTGCTCTGTTCCAAAACAAACAAGACAAACAAACAAAAAAATCCCAAAGAACAGAGGAGAGAGCTGAAGAGAGCTGCTTAAAAATGTCACATTAAATGAAGTTGCTTTTTGACAATTATGATAGGACAGTAAGAGCATTAGCCAGATGCATTACTCATTCTGCATTAACATTAGGCCTTGTGACCAGGGTGGCATTCGAGAATGCTTCCTTTCTTTTCAGAATTTGAATTAAACTACATTAAATCCAAAGAAAATCTATACTGTAAAGTGGTCTCAGCTTAGTTTAGCTCTAGCTTTGGAAAGTTTTTACCCTGGAAGCAAGTTAACTTAAAATAAAGGTTATTGTAGCTCTGAAGAATGCCTGTACAAGGGTGTAATAATTTAACTAATACACTTGAAATTCACCCTTCAGTAATGTTTGACCTTTTTGAATGCCTCCATTACAGGCACACCTCTCTCACTTGAAACAAGCCTCTCATTCTAACCTCAGCTCCAGCAGTGACTCATTTGACAGGAGACATCAGCTCTCCTGGAAATGTAATCTCCGAGATGATCTGCCTAATTGTCACGACTCCTGGTACCTCCAGTTACATTATGGAGGCAACTCCATAATTCAGGCAATGCTTTCCATTAAGCAGCTGCAAAGAGCACAGGGACAGCGATGTCTAACAGTCAGGACACTCGCAATAGCCGCACACATCCTCTCCCAAGGACCTTCCCCAGAACACATGCAGGATCTATTATAACTTTAGCTGACCTGGGCAATGTTGGCTTGAGAAGCCAGGCGGATCATGATGTCCAGTTTCTCCAGTTTGACATAGATGGGGTCGTTGTACTTCACGAAGAACACCTTGATTTCCTGCTTCAGGATTTCAGGCCTGAAGGAAACATAATGTTGTTTCACCCAAGACTGGTACAAACAGTGGGCTCTATCCTAGTTAAAGGTACCCTCAGTTTAGAAATCTACCCAAACTTTCACTGAAAAGCAGAATGGTACCATTTTGTGTCTGAGACACACTCCAAACATAAGAACAACGATGTGAAGGAAGTTAGTAAGCTGGAGAAAATTATTGTTTAAATACAAAATACAGAATTTAAGTGTATCTAACCATATCTATGTCTCTACCTTCATTTGTATTGCTGAGCCAAGCACTTCGGACTTTCAGTGGACATCAGTGTTTTCAGTGAAAGTGTAACACCCTTATCTCAATGCAGAACCCACTGACTGACAAACTCATTTTCTGCTTTCACTTAGAAGATACCAGTGTCACTGCACAATAGCTCTTCCGTGAAAGCAATCAGGTAAAAAATTAGGGAAAAAAAAGAGGTGAAAAATTAAAGGTAAAAAGGTGTCATCCCACCTTTCCAGTAGGGACCAACAGTACCCAGGCACGCGAGTGGGAGTGAACTGGTTAAAAAAACAGCCCACTGTACATCATTATATCACCAGCCTGGTTCTATGCTCAAGAGCAAAAGCATAAAGGATATTGAGCTTCTACAGGTCACTACAACCTCTGCAGTTACACCCTCCTCCCTCTATGCAATCTGATTTACAGTGTAGTAGGAGGACACTTCTCGCTGCACTTAAAAAGGCAGCAAAGAGAGAGGCAGGTAAAAAAGCACTGTATGACACTGGTATCACGAGTGCGCTGTAAAGACAACTTATGTAAGCTACCAGAGTCACAAGACTGCTTAATCCATCCCTTGAAGGGGCTGAACCTGGATTAAATGCAGTTCTGTGTACGTGGAAATACCTGAAGGTCTGAGATAACACTCCCAGGAGTAACACTCCTTCAAGGTTTTACCTTTTTTGCACAATCAAGTTGATGTTCCGCAGGGCAACATACTGAACCTCAGGCTCTCCAGACAGCAGGGTAACCAGCGGAGGGGCAAGCTTCTTAAGCAGCATGTTGTAATAGTCGGAGTCCTTAGGCAGAAGTTCCAGGAACTTCATCAACACTTTCACTGCTGACAGTACCACTGCCGAGTTGGCGTGAGACAGACGAGGGGTCACGCGTTCACAAATACTGGAAATAAAGGAGTAAGAAAGGGTTTGCATTTATTTCAGAAATGTCAAATATTTCAGATCTTATCCTAACTTAGGAGATCGCGCGTGGCTGAAGACAGCTTCCTCAGACCCTTCTTTGCCTTGGCTTTGTTTACAAAGAACAGGCAGTCTTGCTTTCCTGAACACAGCAGGAAGCAAACAAGAACGACTTCTTCCACAGCTCCAGGTCTCTCTCCTGCTACAGCTAGCTCAGACACTCTTCCAGTTCTCAGCACTACAGTCCCAACGCGCGTTCAGTTATTAGCTTTCTCTTCCTTTGCCTCCTGGTTTCTTTCCTATTTCTGTGATCTTGTCTGTCACTTACAAACACAACTTTAACAGAACTGCTACCAGAAAAAACACTTCAGCCCCCATAGAATCACTCAGAGGTGATACACGCTTCTGGCTTGCTTGGGGGGAGGTTGCTGTCGTTTCAGCCATTTGTTTCTGAAAAAAAAAAAAAAAAAGATTTCTGTTGCTCTGAAGATATAGGCAAAGAGTGACCTAAATATCCTCCCAAGCCTCAGCTTCACTACTTGCCTCAGCGGATCCTATAGTCAACGGCATCCTAAACAACCCAAGCCAAGCAGAAAGGAAGTTTGGGTTCATATGGTCTTTCTTACAGCATCTGTCAAATTTCTTCCCACCCCCTCCTGCATATTGCTAACCCAGAACAATCTTCTTCCCATCTGTGCCTCCCCAAAGTTTCTTTATCTGAAAGATTTGCTTTCAGCTGCTCTGGAAAGGAAGCAGCAGGGCTAAGGGAAGAGCACAAGGGGCTGGAAATCAGAGCCAGAGGCCGTCCCCAGCTGCCACTGCTCGAGGCCTGGCAAGCCGAAGTTGCTTCCTTGCTCCGTGCCTCAGTTTCTCCATGTCCAGGGGCAGTGGCACCGGCTGTGCTGTAAATGAGAACACTTTAAAAAAGCAGGTGCTGCCGTTCTCCTGTCTGCAGCACGACAGGCACCAGGAGTCACACTCCGCAGAAAGGAGAAGTCGTTACTGCCCATCCAGTTTTACACTCCCCTGTAGCGGAATTAAGGATGAGGAACTGGGACATGTTCACAGCTGTTCAGACTAGTGGTCCCTTTCTGACAAAGCTAGGATAACACTAGCCTGGCACCCCGGAGATCTCTGCAGGTTTCTAGCACTCATTAATATCTGCTTTCTGGCACAGCCTCTTCGAGCACAAGGGGGAGGGAGGTGGAAAAAATCAGCAAGGCTACTGGCAGGCCTTTTTTTAAAAGTGGATTATCTGTTGTGCCTCGAAAAAGCAGTTACCAAAGAAACCCAAAGGATCACCGAAGGCCTGACCAAATTTGTCCTGTGGGTTTCTGCCCCTTCCTTCCCTTCCACCCCATTTTTTACATGAAATCAAGTCTGAGAATTCCCCTATTCCAAGTAACTTGCCTTGCTTGTTCCTTGTTGTCTTGGGTACAATTATCTGACTTTTTGTGATTTCAGGGACAGATCAGGAGAAAGCTTGAAGCGTGTGAATTAATACTAGGTAAACCTAAGGTATCTGTATTTAGCTTTAGTCATTAGAACTAAAAGTAGAAGCATGAGAGAATTTGGAGTGATAAGAAGAACATATTTTTTAAAATTTACCCTTAGTTTTATCATAGACCAGCTTTAAGTTGGGGGAAAAAAAAGTCTCAGACCCACAGTCCTATGGAAGCCCCCAAACCTAAGGGCTTTTTGCCTCTCAATTTAGCAAGAAACAGACTCGAAAGCTCTGCTTTAGAACAGGAAACCCTCCAAACAGTGCTTCCAGATGGGTGTAACATTGTTACAGTGTTGGTCTTGGGCTGGTGCTTTCTTAGTAGGGTCAATTTCCATAAGGTCTGGCCTTTTAAAGGGAAGAAAAAAAAAGCAGCTAACAAAGAGAAATTGGTTCTGCAAAGGGAAGAGGCAGGTTTCCAGCATCAGCCCAAATTCCCCAAACTTTCCTCCCTCTTAAACTTCTTGTACTTCAAGTCTTGTTTGTGCTGCTACAGACCTGAACAGAGACCCTGTTAACACAAGCCCTTTTTAGAGGTGGCACTGCCACAAGTCTGCAAGTGCTCTTCTACCAAATAACCCCTGGTGGCCGGCGCAAAGGCCAGGATCAAACATACCTCTGAGCTTCGCGATCATCCTTGGGGTTGTAGTTCGACAGACAGTCCAGGATGAAGATCTGGCCCCACTCTGTGCACTCATTTAAAGCTGTCAGCAGCTTGTTAATGTTCTGAGGGTTCAGATCCAGCAGGTTGCTGTTGGGATGCGATTCGCTGATTTCTGACAAAGCAGCGACGGCGTTCGCTACCACCTGGGAGGAGAGGAGACAAGGAGATGCATTCCCTGCTAGCACGTCTTCAGCGGCTTGATGGGGATTAGCATGAGCTTAGCACGGGTTTCACATGGAAAACAAGGAGATCCTGGTGCCTGCTCGCAGCAGCCACCACGTCAGTCATTAGAGCCTTCAGGGACCCAGTACAGCCTCAAAAACTCGGAGAGCCCACAGCTCGAGTGTAATCTTACTCTTTGCCAAGTTTGAAGTCTCTTGGGGAAGAAGTGGAAGAATAGCAGCACAGCAGGAGAGGGCTGCTGACAAACACAGGGAACATGGACAGTCAGTGCAGGTGTAAAGAGCATTTTGCTAGAGAAGTTACAACCTGAAAGCGGTTTTGTCTATCACGGACAAAAGATAGAGCTGTCTCTGGATGGAACGGAAACCTGGGACCACGACTTCATGGGAGACATCGCAGCAGAAGGAGCTAGAGATGGCATCAGAGTGCCCACATGGATGGAGCAGAGCATCTCGCCTTCCAACAGGCTCCAGGCTTCCACAATGGAAGCTTCATCTCCCCCCACTTCCACCAGATGCTCAGCTGACATAGTCCAGGTCTCAAAACCTTTCATTGCCGTACTCACTGAGGGAGGGAGGCCTCTTGCCTGCTTTCCCCTTGGCAGCCCTGTGACACACAACTTAATGCAATCCAAGAAACGAGAACCATCTCCCCTGTAAGAGATGGCAGGTGCCAGGTGGCCTTTAGCTCTGTAGCAATTCTGCCAGGTCACTCCATTTGAAAGCAAACCCACAATTTCCTGAGATGGGCAGCTCCCATTACATTTTCCATAAGGCATATTTCAGTTCCAAATAGTCTCCATAGTACCCAACAGACTGCTAGGCACTTTATGGAGTCCTGTTAAAGCACAACTCAGCACTGAAAACATTCTTGCTGTATTTAAGACAATATAAAGTCTTCCCTATTCTTCGTATGGATGAAAGGAATGTGCTTCCTTGAGGAGGTCAAGGGCACAGTCTGACAAGAACGAGAAGCAATACAAGCTTCTGAGTCCTGTTTCCATGCTCAAGCTGCAAAGTTATTTTAACAGATGTCAGGTGAAGACCTTTAAAATAGAAGAGTTGCAGAATTTCTACACGAAAATAGAAGATTTTTCTATTTGTTTCTTTCAAGAACAAATATTTCATTTATTTAACTAGAACAGGGATTTAAACCTGAGTTTGACACACACACCTGATACACCCAACGAAGAGGCATTGTCAGGATATTCTACAGGGTATATCATGCCATCCCCAACTCAAAAGGCAAACCTGCTCAAATGAAGTCTTGTAAGATTTTCCATGGAATTAAGGCAAAGAGATGTTATTAGAAATCTCTGGTTTCTCAGATGACTGAAGAGGTTTTTGATGCGGCACACAACACAAGAACAGCGCGACCAGACAAGAGCCTGCATCGTTCCCATCGCTGCTTGTCATTAAGCGAATCTATTCCAAAGTCATCGCGCAAGCGCAGCGATGTTGATTGTTTTGCATTTCGCACCTAGAGGTCACAGATAGGATTCTGATCCAAGATTTTATGAATTTCATTAACTGAATGAGCCTTCTGTCACCAAAATCATTAGCAATCAGAACTGCTGTCTTCCTGTGCTGTTTTAATGAGTTACTTATTAAGATATGCTTCTGTTACTTATTAAGATATTCCCATTATTTAATTTGCCTAATTCCTGAATAGTTAACGTGACGCAGCATAAAACTGAAGAGACAGCTTTAATTTCATTAAACCTCAGAAATTTGCAAGTGAAAACAAACCATAAAAGCAACTTTAAAATTCTAAACCATTATGAAAAAGCACTTATAAAACAAAATGAGGACTTAGGGGGGGGAAGAAAAAAGGCAGGGACAGAATGAAAGCACTGCAGAACGCTACCTGCCAGCTGCACTAAGGCAGAGGGCTGCGCTTCGGCAAATGAACTCAAGCAGCCAAGCACCAACCTCACTGCAGTAATGAGGCCTCGTGGATATCCCAGGCCCTGGGGCAAGTACAAGTCAAAGCAGCTGCACTTGTCTCCTCCCTCGCAGGCGAAGCCAAGTCTGTCCCTTGGGGATTGCCACAGGCACAGGCTGCACAGAAGTGCTGCTGCTGTGGTTGCCTGCTCCGCAGGGACCCCAGCCCAGAGACCTGGCTGTGAACAAAGTCCTGCTTTTAGGATTTTGGGGGCTCTTTTCAGGAACTAGCAGGGCAGCATGAGTGCAAGTATCCAAATCCAGCTGAGGATGGGACACAAAATGGCAACCCGCTGGATCAAGTATGTCCGATTTTCATTAAAAGCATCCGTAAGACGGAGCATCAGATGGCAAGATGCCCAAGAGGACCCCAGGCTGCACCCTAAAGCGTGCTAGAAAAAGGACTGGGAGGGACTGAAACATTTGGTGGCAGCTCAGTTCTGCCAGACTGGCTGGCAGATACAACCTCATAGTCCACAACCATAGCTGTCCTCACCTTCTACCTTAGCAGGACAGCGCTGCTGTCAGCGTGGTGACAAGATAATGAACCTGAAGGAGGTGGAAGGGGATGGTGAGTATCTTCAACAAACTTTAAGCAACACTGATTAAAAAAAAAAATACTTGCTGGCGATTCCCACTGAACATATTGATATGTTATGGTATGCCAACAAAAATAATTAGCATCTTCAAGGCTTTTTACACAGCCACGGCACAGCTGAAATGAAAACAGATTTCAGGAAGCAGTCCAACGTAAACACTGGTTCCAGTCAGCACGCTCACCTCTCCTCACTGGCACTGCCGCTGGCTTCGTGAATTACAAGAATTACATCACCCGGTGAACTCACTGGTATGCTCTGGCCATCACATGCATGTTACTGGAAATATTCAGAAAGAAGTGTTGCCCTAAGTAGCAATATTACCAGCACCCCACCAACTTCAGCGGGACTTAGCCAAAGAAAGGCGCAGCCTTGAGGCTGTAGATGTAAGTCTTCAGCTCTGCTGATACTCCTTCCTGAGCGCAGCAGCCCGAGATAATGAAGTCCAGCTGCAGTGAACAGCAAGTGCAAAGTACAAGGTGATAAAACAAGCGACGTGACAGCTGAAAAATAGGTTTTCAAGGCTGACACCTCAAAAATAAGTAACAAAGATGATGATACTAAGGGACAAATTATAAATAAAGCTGAAGCTCTACATCTGGTAGAGAACAAGAGTCAGATCGCTGCACTGGAGACATTTCACAGCAGATGCCATACCTTGGCTGAGGAGAAAGAGCCAGCCCTAAGCTCCTTGCAGAGTATCCTCTGCTTCTCACAACATTCAACAAGTTCAGTTGATGAGAAACCAGCTGAGAGCTAGAGGACTTATTCCACAGATGGGAAGCAAACTCAAAAGGACAACCTAACATCTCGTGTAGTGTTCTAGTTCTCAAAAGTCATGAAAAAACAGGCCACTAGTCACAGAAGTGGGGTCCAAAACAATTAATAAGCAGAAATAATTGTTTTTAAAAGCTAAAACTTGTAAGTTAACTGCAATTTTTTATCCAAATGTGTAACAAGTCTGAGAGAAAGATTAATGGAGTAAAAACACTGAAAAGCACTGCTTCAGAAAATAACAAAATGTACAAAAAAAATGGACAAATAAGCTGTGTTCTAAAAGCTGAAATAAGACCACGTATACAAGGATGTGCATGGCAAAACGCCTCACCTGACTCACAACTACAAACAGTCTTTCAATAAAAACCAGACTAGAAAATAACCAGAAAGTACAAATGCAGAACAGATTGAAGATTAAATAGCAATAACAATCACCATCAGAGCTCCCTGGCTTGCTGATTTATATCAATCCACCCCGGGTACACTTCAGCATCATTCAGATGCAGTCACAGCACCATCCCTTCGGAGCACAGCTGAGCCGAATGACAATCAACCCGCTTCTTGGCTCCAATTTCCCTAACTTAGACTCTCAGAGCAGTGTCACTGGGAGCAGGATAACTAAATCTCGCAGGCTCTTATTAAAAAATAAAGCCTGAACTTAAAACTGCATTACAGTTTCAGCGAGAACCCAACTTTTTAAGCCCACGTACAGACAACTCCCCCCCTCCGCAGCCCAAGAGACCGGATCCGACGTCGTGCAGCGCTGCAGAGGTAGGAGCTCTCGTTTGCCAGTTATTCCTTCTGGCAGCTCAAACCTTTAGCTCGGAGCAAATGGCATCAAACACATCGACAAGGAGGAAAGGGGGTGGGTGAAAACCTGAGTGTCTGCCTATCAACCCACACGGAAAAGCCTCGCAGGGGGCTGGGGGACAGGAGGGAAGCTCGGCAGCTCTAGAACACCGATGAGCCCAAGCAATCAGATTATTTCACTAGCAGCCCAGGCTAATTGGAAATTAAACCAAGTGTGTAATGCAGTTAATGAAATACAACATTCGGCTGCCTAGCAGGAACCTTCAGCTCACTACTCTGGTAAAGTGAGGAAAAAAGGAAGAAAAATCAAGGGACTCCAAAGAAGTGCCAAGGAAAGGCAGCCTTCCCCACCTCGCTGGAGGCTCCCATCCTCAAGGGAGCCAGGCACCACGTGATGTTTTTGAGGACAGACAGAGAGGTGCTGATGTTTTCCAGCAGCACGCTGAACGTGCATGGTATGTCCGTGCCATTAAGCACAGCTTCCCAGATGGGATATTCGGAGCATCGCGTGGAGGTGTATTTCACAGGGCCACTCGTGTTCCCAGCCACGGACGATAGAATGTGCCTGAAAGATCCCTAAAGTTTAAAGTACCAACGTAGGGAAGCTCTCTCCTCTGAGTGCAGGACCACTTCTTCTGTCTATATTAATTACACTTTTCATCTAGAAGCCCCCCTTTACTTGGAATCCCTAGAAATGGTCTAAGAACAATTAAAACGGCCCTATCAGGGAAGTCAGAGAGCCTGTATGAATATCTCACACAGTCGATGCATGTAACGCGCATAAAGCATTGCATCTGGGAGACTGAAGCATCTCCAGTCTCTGCATATTCTTGGGAAGGAACAGCTCATCTGTCCAGCTCTAATTTTGACAGGACTCCCAGGAAGTCATTTGTCTTCCACCGCTTCCATTCCAGCAGGCTGTACTTCAGTGCCTAAAACTCTGGAAACGCATTGCTGATAAGCAATCAGCTCCTGACCAGGGAGCCAGAAATTGCCTGGGTGGGGTGGGGAAGACCTCCTGCTTGCTTTTTGCAAGTGGGATGAATTTTTCTGCAGGTGGCGATGGCAGGGAAGGCGAAGTGGGATGTTTCCCATGGCGTGCTTGCCCTAACTGGTATCTGCACTTCCTGCTCATACAAAGCACTGCAGAAGAACACTACTTGGTAGCAGGCTAAAACACTGCTCCTGCTCTTGTCCTTGCAACATCAGGATGTGTAAGATGGGAAACCATGCTCCCTAGCTGTTGTACCTCTTATGGTGGGTGGGTAAGAAGGTGCTCAAAAATGTCTTCAATACAAAGAGCTTCTCCTTGGTGCAATCGAGCATTCTGGTGCAAGAAACAAGCTCTGCAGGAAGCCACTGAGGATCTGCAGACCCCTCAGCCTCTTCCAGAAAGCACTGGGGTCTGACCCCAGCCTGGCTTCAACCTTCCCCCACCCACTGTTGGATCAAGCACCGATCACATACCAGAAATGTTTCTTTTGCAGGTTTTTTTGGTAAGTCCTTTTGCAATTTTCCTTGCAGAGGTTCTCACTGGCACCATCCAGTGGCAAACAGGGGTCTCTCACCCAAGCAGCCTCAGAAGGGAGCCACCAGCCAAAACAAACATCAATAAAAACTTCAATTAACCTTGAAAGTGGGGAGAACTGGAGGATAACAAAACATCATAGCTACAGTGCTTTGTGACAAATGGTGTTTGTCAATAGCTAGAAGTGTCTGTTCTGATCAAAAACGTAACATCTAGGCACACGTCGACAAAATTCCCCAGGACCCTAACCGATACCTGAAATCCTGGAATGATCTATTCAGCAAGACTTAGACATTGGAAACTAGACATACTGGCAGCAGCAACTGGAAGGAGACAAGCTCTGATGGATGAATTTGTCAATTAGGCTTTATAAATGAGGGGTCTGTGAGGACAGACTCGGTGGAGTCATAGAAATTCATGCATTATTATACAACATGGTGCATCTCTGCCAGAGTGAGGGCATCCAAAAGGACGAGAAAAGTAGTGTTTTACACATGCTCCTCTGCAACCCAGCCCTGTTTCATTTCCAGCTTGCTACCTGCAGCTGCCTGTCTTCTCTGCAAAACGTGTTAATCTCCCTCCCAAGTAGCCTCAGGTAAATGGCAGGAGCACCCTATAAAAAGCCCCAGTGTGAAGCCACTCAACTTCATTAGCCCCTAATCAGTGCTCTCAAGGACTATAATACACGCAACGCTGGGTCGACAATTGCACCTTCTGATGCCTACAAACACTGTGAGGTCTCCCAGAAGGAAACGTTAGCTCCACTAGCACCACAAACAGATTTAAAAACCTCACCACAACCTACCCACAGGAGCAGCACCAGGATACAGCCCTTCACTGCAACACCTAGGCTGAAAAGAAGAGGAACGCTGAGACCAGTGAGGCAGGCTGGGTGTCCTGGAGGCAGCCCCAGGCTGGGGGCACGCCGCACAGCCCACAGCTCCCAGCAGGATTCAGCTCCACACTGCGGTGTGAGTTCTCCAGTCCTTACAACTCTCACGAGCAGAAATCTCAAACTCACCTGGGAGCAGCAGTTGACTCTTTGTACTACATAAAATGTAAGCTGAAGAGGGAAAAAAATAGAGCCATGAGAAGTCCAAGTTTCCCCGCGAGACAAAAGCTCTCCCATGCCTGTGAAAAAGGTGATGTTCCACCCCCAGTTGGACAAGGAAAGTCCCACGTCCCAGACTCTGCTTCCCACAAAATCCTGTTGGGACTCAGAGGACCACCAACAGCTTCTCAGCAAGGGGTTCATGTCTCAGCTTTATTACACAAAAATTCCTGCAAAGTACACAGCAGAGGACAGCCCAGGAGGTAAAAACTGGCTCTGTTCCTGAACAGGCTCATACCTCAGACCTGGCCCCAGAGGGACACACAGCTTGCTGGTAGCAGGAGAAAGAAGAATATAAAAAGCAGGAGAAAGAAGAACAGGAAGCCCAAACTTACACCTGAAGTTCTGGTTGGCAGAGCAGGAACCTACAGGGCTTGCAGTCACAGCAGGAGAAAAAAGAGAATGCTGTGATACAGATCAATGGGTTTGCAGTCTAGTCCAAAACTTGATGCTGCTAGAGGGGATTGTGACTAAATCAAGAGGAACCTCGTCTCCTCCGGTTGCCAGGGCTCGATAGATTTCCTTCTTGTTGCGTGTTATTAAACGCTAAAGGCAAAAGGAGAGGCACAACAAAAGAGCAACTGTACTCCACACACTTGGTGCCTCTGCTAATCAGCTTGCTATGTGATAGCCGTTTACTTCGTATGGACTCACAGCAGTGTTTCGCTGATAAGCTGGGATGCAGAGATGGTGAAAAACATGACACGTTATAGGTCAGCATGTAAGTGCTGTGCCCATACAGCCCATGAAAACACGGGAGCAGAACAGCCACACCTGTGAAAGCTGCGATCCAGGGCATCACGGTGACAAGGCAGAATACGAGGGAGAAGAACTGCGACAAGGAATTAGAAATCCATTAGCACCCAGAGAACTGGGAGAAGGTGACACCAACCAAACTTAAGCCTCATGGAGAACACAGGTAGATTGACAAGAAAATCATTCCATGGGTTAAGAGTTACCCTAGGAGGTCAAGGATTTCAAGTGTTTGGAGAGGGAAATGTTCCATTCAAATATTAAAAGACCAGTAAGGCTTAAGATGGATTTCCTCTTGTTTTTTCTGCTAATATTTACATTCCTGGGTAAAAACAAGAAGTGCAGTGATAAAAGCCAGAAGGGAACTAGTTACAAAATAAGGTGTCCAACTATAAACAGCTCTGGTTCTGTTTTAAGCTGCTGCCATCTCGTGGTCCTGTTCTCCATCACCAGGGCTCAGAGCTTGCAGCGTTCTAATGACAGGCAATCCGTCACTAGGTCCGATGCACACGTGTCAGAACAAAACAATATGAGGATGAAGCAGTTTGTCCTCTGAAAGATTTCAGAGAGCCTCTGGCCATAAACAGCCACACCAGAGACCTACCTCTCTCACTTCACTATCATCTACTGCTAACGCTGGGCACGAACAGCGTTCTGCAGAAATCTGCCATCCTGTGTACGAGAACACACAAACCCTGGGATGTCCTCCTGAAACTCTGTTTTATTAGAACATGAGGATCAAGGGAAGGACAGGCTGTCCAGACTGAACTATACCAAAGTCACCAGCAAGAAAAGCCCTTAGGACCAAGCAAGTCCAAGAGCACAAAGTCCAGGCCCTAGCTTCATATACATTCAGACCTGGTTCTGCTGAGCTTCACATGAGGAAATGCTGAGCAGTGGAGAAGCATTTACCCTGAGACACGTCTGGAAGAAGTGAGGGTTCCCTTCTCTATGATCCTTCAGCAGGATCCAAGTGACAAAGGGCAGCCCAGTTGAGGGGGTTGACCAATTTAGGCCCACCTGCAAAATGAGATTAAATACTCCAACCATAATCAGCCTTGTGCAGTGTAACCATGCAGTAACCAAACCGCGTCCTTGTGCGTGTTACTGGCCCGCTGCCCGCAGAAAGAGAGACATCTCGGGCACTCAGCTGAAATGCAGTAAGCCACCAACCCATATGGTAGCTTGCCATATATATCCATAGCATGCAGACGCAATTAGAGTCTGAATTAATTCACTCAGGAGAAGCAGCAGAGCTACCACGGGGATGCTGCAGAAGCAGGCAGTGAACTACCACGTTCAGGTGCCAGTCCTTGCATCACAGCTAAAGCAAGCTCATCTGATAGCATTCAGCCCTGCACCTCTTCAAGGAAGCACCTTGACAGCCCTGAATGTCCCCAACCCCTTTTTTTGTGTGATTCTGTGATAATAAACTACTAGTTCCAAAAACACAAAAAGAGTATTTCTGACAAGGTCACCTCCAACTTAGCATCACCAACCTCTGTGAGGAGGGTGATTCGAGCTGACGGAAACACGCACCCTGATCCCTGCACAATTACAAGCCACAGATGGAGTTGTTATTCTGCACAGCACCCAGCTTGAACAGCGAGTGCGTGCTCATGTGCTAGAGGCAGCCAGTTCCAAGAGAGGACTAAAACCCTTCTTGAGGACTATTTTTCAACAGGAGGTTTTTTTAGCTCCTGCTTAAAATCCTCATTTTTCAGAAGATAGAGCAAGTGTGGATTTCCTGTCTAAAAACATTCTGCTTCATTAAACGTCTAATGTGCCTATTTCCACCAGACATCAAAGAAGAGGAGCATTTATAATAATAAAAACATTAATGAGTTTAGCTAACAAGTTGCAATAAATGAGATGCACCATTTACAGACGAGTATGCCACAAGGATGGATGTATCTGTACCATTCTTTTCATTCATCTTTCTTTTGATATCTGATACTGATACATTTTTTACTTAACAGAAGCCTCCAGGCAGGGCTGCATTCCACCTGATTTCCACATGGAGTAATACCTTCATAAATACCAGCTTGCACATAAACATAATTTATTTGACAAGCGAACCCCCACTTGAGTTTCACATGGAGAAAGCAGGAATGGGCTGGATAGCTTGACTAAGATGAACTTAATTGGGCACGGATAACTCCTGCACTTGGGGAGCAACTGTGCTAAAGGGAAAAAGGGGACCAAAGCAACAAACTTAAATCAAAGGAACATCTGTATCTACTAAAAACGTAACCAGATTAAATACTGCGTTAAGTCAGCAACTATAAGGGCCCCAAAACTGATAAAAATCTCTCTCCATGCACCCTTAAAAAGCACGAGCATAACGCCCTATCTGCCTGGGAAGCCAGTACACCAAACACTGGTCACACAATCCCCTACAAGTCTGCAGATCTGAAAACACAGCACAGGCCTCCCTCCTTCCTCACCATCGCTCCTCCAAACTGCATTATCCTGCTGTGAATCCTCAGCAGCAGGGCGAGCAGGTAAGCATGACATGATGCAGGTCCTGTGATCCCACAGTTTCAGCTGCAAAGATTTGCTGTCCCAGACCATCTCCGTTACCACCAGGGAGCTCATTAGTTGTACTGATGTTTGATTAGGAATCCCGACACCACTTTTGCTGGTTTATTTATCAAATGAAGCATATACTGCCCTTTGATATTTCTCCCCTTCTCTCTGTTCGTTTCAGTCAGTGCTAAGTTAACGTGCTTTCGAAACAGATATCGGTTCTCTCCTAACAGCCAATGGCTCATTTACCAAAACAGTTCCACAGAGATCAACGAGCAGAAAGGGCAAGCAAAGCCTTATTAATTTCTCCTTAAGGACTGCATCACTTCAGTCTGAGCTCCTCAACTCACATCCACATGGCTGGAATCGGGAGAAGGAAATCAGAAAGCTGGAACCAAGGCTAGGAAACGAGTAGGCTATATGCCTGTCCACAGCTCTCCATCACAGCCCATGAACTAGTAAAGGTCAGGGCCAGTATTTAAGTGGAGTTAAAGCAGCCCAATCAAGTACCTTCAGAGGCTATAAGGCACTCTCAATATCAAATTTATAAAAAGCAGGTGTTCTCCTTATGGCTCAAAATTACCAAGACAGAGAGAGCATCTTCAAGTAGTCATCAGTATTCATGCAGAAGCCTGGCATAATAAATTCGGGGAGGCATGAAAAGAGAAGAGCTTGTAAAAGAGACTGATACCAGCAGTAATAGGCACCTCTATCTTCTGGTATGCACCACTGCTCACAGACTCATGCCTGTGAAAGGCAGACACCTTTAGTTTTATTTCTAAGAAGCCATAAAAAATGCAGACAGCAGCCTTCACTCTCTACTGCAGGGTGTGGTACCTCACCACCCACACTGGATTTAGCCAGAGCTGCCCAAGACAGCTATAGCAGGACAGCATGTTGCTTTACATGGTTTGATTCATGCAGCATAGAATGAGTTGTTAGACCTAATGATGTGAAGTGATGTCTTTAAGAAGTGATCATCAGATCTGTACTCCAGAAGAGCTTAAAAAAAGCAGTCACTTCCTTAAACTCAGAGTTAAACCAAACTGTGGAAGTTTTCCCTCCTGGTAGAGTTACAATGTTAGCAGTATGCTCACTGAATTCTGGCAAATCACAGGAAAAAATACTGAATCAAAGTGCATTGGGGCACTTCAGTTCATTGTCCACCATCTTTTAATTACAAAATAAGATGCTTGGTATTCAAATAGACACTTATCCATGAAAACAAGATTTAGCTGGTAAGTTACCCCTGTGAAATTCTTGGTCTTGACCTCCACCTCCTCTCTGATAATTCATCTAACTTTATTGAAAACACAAGCAGCAATTCCCTTCGCTCATTACAGGCCAGTGGATTTATCCGGATTAGCGAGTGAATTCATCCACTCTCTCACTCCAAGAGCCAAATCCTGCAGAAGGCCAACGGCTAGGAGCTGTAGCCAAAGTAGCAGCCTCCAAAAGAGTATTTCTCACCCTGCTTTTCTGAGTCATTTGACCAAGAGGTTAAACTTGCTGCACTACTCAAGACAGGTAAAACAGGCAAAAGCCCAAATACACCTAAGAACAGAAGCCATTTCCTATTTTCCTAAAGTGTTTCCCTAACCAATGCATTCCTCATGGTACACCTGCTGCAATTAAAAAGCCTTCACACTCCTGATTATCTGCCTGTTACAAACTCAGGCAGTGCAGGGAAGTTCAGATACATTACCATGGGATTGGAGTCTGCAATCAGGTCACGCAGAGAATCCAGAAAGCCCTGGTCCTCCACCATCTGGGCATTGATGTCATGCAGCTTCGCCACGCAGACAGCAGCAGTCTTTCGAACGTAAGGGTCTTCATCCTTCAGACACTTGCGAAGAGGCTCACATAAATACTCTGTGATCTTGTCCACCCTGATGCATCCCATCGTACGGACAGCCAGGGCACGGATGAGAGGGTTTGGGTCTTCACAATCCTGCAAGGGGGCAGAGCATGCAGTCATCAAATCTGTGCCACTAGCCATGAATGTCTTACCTATGGTCAGAATCGTGCTGTTCTTACTTCAAACAAAAGCCATTCTCTCTGATTAAGTGCTAAAAAAGGCAGTGAATTCAGTCTGGGGACAAAAGGTGGAACTTACTGGTTCACAGAAATGTTCTGTACCTTCTCAGACTGTTTTCAGGCTACGATAGCTTGCAAAAAAGTAATATTGTGATCTCTCTGTCCCTTGTTTCTCCCCAAGCAAAGCCTCCTATAACATGATCTAGCAGCCAAATCTAAAGTCCAGCTACACTGGAAAGGCAAGTCAACAATTAAACATAACACAACAGTCATCAAGGCCTATTTTTCACTGGCCAGAAGGTCTAGATATAAGCATCCCTTACATTTGCAAGGAAAGAAGCACTAGGCAAAGGCTAGTCTAGAGGTATTTTTCTGATGATTGTATTTCAAACCTGCATAGTCTTCCACACTACTTTAAAAATTCAGTAGGTTTTACAGCTAAACTCTTAGCCTACCCCACCCAATCTGTCTCTGAGCAACACTACTCCTTATTCACCTTATAATAGGATGCAAAATGACCTACAAAAGCATAAGGCACACTTACCTTTTGCTGTTTTAACGTCCTATAGCTGAAACACATCCAAAGGCATCAACTTCAAAGCACACAAGAGAAGTGACATCTCTTACCACCCTGAACTGGGAACTTGCCGCGAATCACTGAACTAGGGCAGACGAGCACAACACTTGCTCTTCACCAACACTTGTCCCTCAGCTTGCCAAAATAGATATGTTTGTTAGCCTGTTCTAACAGAATTACGCTTTCAGGATCTGCCAGACAACAACATTCCTTCCAAGAGCCTGCAGAAGGAGGTAGGAACATCATCTCCGGCCAGAACAGGCCCGCTCCCAGCCTAGCTCCTCTCACCTCTTTCAGCCTCACACACCATACTAGAAACTCAAACCACCATCAGATTCCTCAGTTTCTGGGATTTTGTAATGCTTTAGGAGGAGCTTCAAAGTTTTTCTAAGCGCCAGGTTTTAACTTACATAACATGAGACTGAAATAACATTCCTAGATAAGGAGAGGCATCTTGACAACAGAACTAAAGGCAACACCACAATCAGGCTGTTATTTTCCATTGAACTGTCTTTCATTTTCACCACAGATAACGGTTTTCCATACAGCACATAGCTGAGGCATACAAAAAATACATATCTGTATGACAGAGCTACTACAAAGGCTGGAAGATGAAAAATATCCATCCTGTTACCCAGTGACAGCAGGTGGTCTTCAACAATGATCTGCAAAATGATAGAAGCGGCTTTTCCTGGAGCTTGCTCCCTCATAGCCACTTTCTGGAGCACTTAAATCATCTCCCCTGCAGTAAGTAGAGGCAGCAAGTGAAAGGTCCCACATCTGCCAACTCCTTATTTCCTACTACCTTACATGCACCTCCCAAAGCAGAGACTCCAGGCCAAAAGCAGAAGTCAAAAACAGCTCAGAAGGGCTAATGGGCAAAGGAGAAGTGACAATGGCAGTGCTGAGCCGTTTCCTGATGAGCTGTGGGAACAAGTTACCTTCACAAAGCTGTTGACAGCCATAATGGCCATATCTGGCTGACTTTTGGCGTAGTTCATCAGGTACAGGTACACCAGCTTCTTTAACTCCAAGTTGTCAGTCTGCATGCAGTTCACAACGTCGGGAAAGAGCGAGCTGGATAGACAAGAGTTAAGCAAGAACAGAGAAAATGCAGTGAGATTACACGGTATGCAAAGGGATAGCAACAATACCAAGGAAGCCAAGAAAACAAGTTCAGCTCTCATTATTGTGCAGTCAGGTCACTTCCCTCCCAGAACAGTTTTATAAGTTTAATCATTTATTTTTTTTATGGGTTGAACATATGTCAGTGCCTGGAACAGGTGAAAACTGATGGATTTTTTTTTAAAGAGTTTTAACTGGGGAGTTCACCAATCAAGAAAATTTTAGCATTCCAGGCCTGGAAATTAACCAACAAGAAAAACGGATGCTTTGGTAAAATGTTTTGGTAATGCAAGACATTTACAAAGATAAATGTCTGGTAAACCCTTAGGAGATTAGGAGATTACACATTGATAAGCTGAGTTTCACTCAAATACCAAGTGTCAGCCTCCAAACAGCACTGCAGAAGAAAGCAGAGTTACACAAGGACATCTGCAGCTCTCAGGTATGATGTGGAGATCTAAACGTGAAGGTCAAGTATTGTGGACAAAATGATCACTTTTTCTTCCCTCCAGTTTATCTGTTCCTCCATCCTAAAATGAAGTCATAACTCTAGAGCTTAGGGAGATGGTTTAGTGGAAGATTTGTTAGCGTTAGGTCAGAGGTTGGACTCGGTGATCTTGGAGGCCTCTTCCAACCTAGACTATTCTGTGATTCTAAATTTGCAACCTGATCTTAATTTCCGTGGCAACAGACCACACTGCCACGAAGCCTCTGACAGAGATGTGTGCCTGGTACACCTGATTGAGGCCCAGCAGAACCAGAGCTGCTACAGGTGAAGTTTGTTTTTACCTGACATCCTTCCCCACAGTCATGGCCGCAATAACCTTCTTTACGGCTTCTTTCCTCTTCTCTTTCTTTTCATTATTGAGTTCAGCCTTGAGTTCAAAAATCTCTCCTGGAAGAAAAAACAGGTTGAGTTTCTTGGGAGAAGAAAGAGGTCTGGCTTTAGAAAGAGCCTGAAAGTGGCTTTTTATTCTTCTGGCCTGTTCTCACAAAGCTGTCAGACTTTATGGAGAACGCGGTTCAACAAGAAACAAGGCTGCAACGCTCAGAATGACGCGGGCTACACCTTGCTAATGAAAAAGCCGTTAACGAGAACCACGCTGCACGCTGCAGCTCTCCCACTTTCAGAACATGAAATCACATCCCTGTCGCGTCTGTTTCTCAGAGACAACCATTATATAACCAGAAAGAGAAGATATTTGGAGACACCAGAATCGTGCCTGCAAGAAAAAACAAACATAGCTAGGAATTTAGCCCAGACTTTTTCGCTTTTGCCCATCAGCACTTGCTTCCTGCAGGGGCAGTGACAAAAAAGCAGAACAAGAGTCTGCAGTGTAGCACAACTGCCATGATACACAGAAATGGGAAAGCACAGATTCAGTCCAGTGGAATAAATTCCTCCCGGGCTAGAAAGACAGAGCTCTTACTAAGAAAATCAGCCAGTAACAACAGCTCCCCTCGGTGCTGAGGTCACCAGGGCAGCCTTTGCCATGCTGGCAGTTCTTCCAGATACCGCTGCATGGGAAGGCAGCTCAGGCTGGATCACAAAAGCAGCACAGCAAGTTTGCAAAACACTTTAAGGCGTGCAAAAGGCAGCTTATCAGGCCTGCTCCAGACACAGCAAGCGGTGCGAGACGGGTAACGCTCCTCGGTGACAGACAGCTTCCCAGGAAGGGCAGTGAGCAGCGCTGCCACTAGGAACTACAGGCTGAGGAGGACACGTTCACTACAAATACCAAAATGTCTCTGACAAAATCCATCCTAGCCCCTAGCCTTTGATTCCTACACACCAATGCCACTCTGTCAGAGCAGCAGCACTAATTACTGAAGAGCCTGGCACAGAAGGACCAACACAGAACAGACGTTACTGTTCTGAGGAGCAGAGGGCAGTGACCACTTGTAGCATCTCCTGCCTGAGCATGAGACGCCGGTGTCACTCGCACCGAGATCATGCCCTGGAGCTGAGCAGCAGCTTGCTCACCAGAGCTCACCCAGCATGCCCTGGCCTCTTGCAGGCATCTCAGAAAAACACGGCTGATGCTTCAGCACTGAACTTGCAGCCAGAGGCGTTCCTCAGAACGAAGCAAACTGCATTTGTTTATTTTATGTTTCATTACGCTTCGGTGTGAGCTCATAAATAGACCAACACTGTAGTTTTTTTCACTAGAAACACTCAGCCGCTCTGAGAGGTTAATGTGAACCATTTCCACATCTCCCACAGAAGGGATGAGCAACATCAGGCTTAAATTGCAGCTAGCGAGAGCTAGGATAAACAGCGTTTTGTTTGAGAACATGGTAGGGAGAAAAAAAAAAAAAAAGAATCTGCCTGGGACCGTTCCAGCAAAACAAGTCCTGCCCTGGGGAGGTGAATGGGCAGAACAGCCCCAGGGATCCCTTCCAGTTTTTAACTGCTGCTGTTTTTGGAGGAGAGGTGACTACCACACATACAGCAACACCCAGTTGAGTGTTAAATGGAGCACATGGAAAATAAACATATTTCACTGCAACTTTGAAGAAAGCAGGAGCAGAAAACCCCATTATCTGTGTGTCAGCTTGATGCAGAGATGCATGCTTTTACCTTAAATATTAATCTCTCTCCATCAACTTAACCCCGTGATGCCCATCTGAACAACCATCCTCGGTCCTGAGCTTCTTACCCTACAACCAAACCGCTGTTTCTGACCATACCTGCATGCATAACCCACTGTTCTGTTCTCTGATCCTTGAAAAAGCAACAATTTGGGTCACTTGCAGCATCACAAAACTGTGTATTACATCAGGTTTGTCTTTTACCACCATGTGACCTACTTCGGAAGTTTCTCCCTGGATGATTAAGATGAGAATCAGGGGCAGAGCTAACAGAAAAGCACAAGTTCTTCTGCATGCAGTTAAGAAAGCCACGTAAAAATAGCCACCCCCCAGCTCCAGTGCTCTGCACCTGCTTAATGCTCACCTTTTTTATTGGTCGTGAAGTACTTGGAGTCCGTCATGGTTCCAGCTCCTTGAGACACCTGGAAACAAAAGCATAAAAGAAGAGTCAAACAGCAGAGATGGCAACAGCCAGATGGCAACCCAGAAACTTGGAGGAGCAGCGGATCGGTGAGCAAACGATGTAAGGGAAGAAACAAACGCCCCACGCGCATGCACACAGGTTCCACAGCCTTCATCCTGCACCTGCTGCTGGTGTTATTCGGCAAACCCAGGGACATGGAGGGCTCACATGGGCAATGTGAGTGAAAACACAATGCAACAACCTGGAAAACTCTGTGAGAGCCTGTTAAATTCTCAATCTGAGGACGGAAAAGGAAGTTTTTAACTGCTTGTACTCGGCAGATCTTGACACACGCTGCTCTTGTCTTTCCCCTAGGTACACAATTTTGTTCTCTAAAAAAAGCGCTGCCCGTTTAATATCTCGGCTGGAAGCGAGAAGTCCACGTTTCAGACAAAGGGAACTGTCAACTCCCCCTAACGATACAGCTCCACGCTGCACCTCGATGGGAAGAACCATTAACCCTTTTCCAACACCTTCCCCACGGCTCCGTCATTTCTTTTCCTACTTTTGGTCTTCCTAAGCCCTGGAAAACAGACAGCAGTTTTGTTGCAAAGCCTTTATTTTTCGGCTCCCTCGAGCTTGAAACTGAAATCCCTCTGCCAAGACCTTCCACCCCACCCCTGGCAGACACGTGAGCTTATTTCAGGGCTGCCCTGCACGTCTGTGGACCAGAAAACGCTGCTGGGCCAGGGGGTGCTTAACAGAGCTGTGAGATCGGCCCCAGCAGCACCACGACAATAAATGTTGAACACATCCCACCACAGAGATGGCCCCAACATATGTGGCGAGCCGTCATTTATCCTTGCCGTTGCCAGCTCGCTAACAAACATGACTCAAACAATTTCCAAGCGCTGCCTGAAAAACAAGCCGGGGAGTGGGCAGCGTGCTGTTTGCCATGCAACAATCTGCCTGAGTGCTGAGGACCCGTGACCCTCAACACATCCAGAACAGGCTTTTTCCTATTTTACCCTCCTTTTTCTACTTTTTGCCCAATTCCCCTCCTCTTGTACCTACCTCTACGACCTTAAGTGCCACCAGCAATGCAGCAAGTCATTTTTCCCCTAACTGCTGCCCGTTTTCCCTCCTTACCACCCATCCTTTGCTGGCTCAGCACCAAAAGGACGAGCTTGGCTCTGAACCCCGAGGGCCAGCCGCGCAACCAGCTCGCTGCTTCCTTCCTCATCCCTTGACCAGCCCCTCCACCACCGCCACCCTTTTTCTGATCAGAAGTTAAATCCCCTGGAGCTGAGGGGATGCCACGGCCTCCTCGAAGCGCCAAGCAGGCGGAGGAGCAGCAACCTGTCGCTGAGCCCAGCTCCCCGGAGCTCCTGCCCTCCGCCTGCGTCCTCGCCTCTCCTAACCAGGCACCAGGACTGGGCTCTGCATGGGTTTCTCTCCCTTTCTGCCACGCTGGCCGAGGACGCCGCCTGGGGGCCACTCTGGGGGTGTTTCTCCTGCAGGGGAGGGTTGTCCTCCTTCTGAAACAGCGGCTGGGCTGGGAAAGCTGTGTGAGCCACAGCACCTTGGTGATCTCTGTAGCAAAAATGCCCGGAATCTCTGAAGGAGATGCCGCTGTGGGCCTTGTTTTATAGCTAAACACACAGCGCGGTGCCGCTGCAGCGCTGCTGCTGACACAGGCCTTCAAGCAGAGCCCAGCTCAGAAGATGACTTCGAGGTTTCCCTCCACGAGAGAAGCTGGCAGGGGGCCACGCAGCCACCCGAGGGGCGTCGAGCACAGCCTGGCTGCTCCCGGGGGCACCGTGCCGGGGGTCGCCAACCTGGGCCGCATCGCCCGGCTTCAGATCCCACCTGCAGACGGGAGGAGGGGTCATGAAGCCGCACAGCGCCCGCCTCACCTCCCTCCAGAGGGATGTAGGGGAGATTTAGTCCAAGAAGCCAACTACCAAGTGCGTCGCAGGAGAAAGGAAAGCTCCTTTCCTCCCCAGCACGCTGATTCTGGCCTGGCGTACGGCGGGGCTGCTCGCGCACCGTGCAGAGGCAGCTTGCTAGCGGAGCCGAGGCGCTCTCGGGCACCACGCAAACTCAGCGCCGCCCGCAGCAAGCCCCGCACGAAGGCCAGAAACCAAACGGCCCGGATTTACAAACGGCAAGGTTTTAAATAGCTCAGGAAAACGCCAGCTTCCCGTGCACGAGCCTGAAGCTGCAAAGCCCGAGGAGTTCACAGCAGTGGCACGGACAGCCTTGGGTTTTTAGGGAAGATCCGGACCCGATTACCCTCTCCTTATCGGACCCGTGTCCGACCGCAGCCGCTGAAGCACAAACGGGCGCGGGGCGTTGCAGCGGGCAGCAGGAGGCTCCTGGTCGGCCCCCAGCAAAGCAGGGGGTGAAGCCGAGGAGCCGCTCCAGGAGCCCCGGCAGAGCCCAGCGCCGCGAGCGCTGCCCCCACGTCTCAGCGCAGGGCGAACCCAGCCCGCGGCCACCCGAAGGCAGCGAGGAAGCAGCGAGGGGGGCAGTGCCCGAGAAGCCCCCCGCCCGCCCAGCACGTGCTGGGGGCAAAGCCCCGGCCCTGGGGTGCTCCCAGTGCTCCCCAACACCCCCCTGCCCCTCAGCCCCCCCGTGTCCCCCCAGCCCCCCCACGATGTCCTCCAGGCTCCACAGGCAGCAGGAGCCCGGCCCCTGCCCAGCCCCTCGCCCCCCCGCACCTCTCCCACTCCCCCCCATTTGCAGGAGCATCCCCCAGCCCTGCCTGCTCCCAGTGCCCTCCCAGTACATCTGCACTCGCCTGCCCAGTCCTCCCAGTCCCCTCCCACTGACCCCCCTGTCCTGGTACCCCCGTCCCAGTGCCCCACCAGTGATCACCCCACCCTATTCCCGTATCCCCTCCCAGTCCCTCACCAGTGCCACCACCCACTCCCAGTAACCCCTCCTAGTATTTTGCCCCCACCCTATCCCTGTATCCCCTCCCAGTACCCCACTAGTGCCTCCCAGTACCCCCTCCCAGTATCACCCCAGTACCCCATCCCTTCCCAGTATCTCACAAGCACACCCCAATCCCCCCTCCCAGTATCCCCCAGTTCTCCCTAGTACCCCCACCAGCATTCACAACCCCTGCCTGTGTCCCCTCCCAATATCCCCCCAGTCCCCTCAACCCCTCCCAGTATCCCCCAGTAACCCTATCCAATGCTCCCAGTCCCTCCGTATACCCCCTCCCAGTCCCCCCAGTATACCTTCCCAGTATCCCCTAGTGCTCCTCCCAGTACCTCCCAGTCCCCTCAGCCCCTCCCAGTATCCCCCAGTACCCTTATCCAGTGCCCACAGCC